>NC_053123.1:6622433-6707433 GCF_010015445.1 Perca fluviatilis
TTCTGTCTCTCACAATTGAAGTGTACCTATGATAAAAATTACAGACCTTTACATGCTTTGTAAGTAGGAAAACCTGCAAAATCGGCAATGTATCAAATACTTGTTCTCCCCACTGTATGTATTTAGGGTAGTACTTTTTTATCAGCAGTGAGGCAAGCACACAGTTCACATGAGGTGTAAGAGTGTTTGTCATTCACTTTCCCCCATAGGCCAGTGCTAATCCTGCTGCCGTTTTATGATCCACCAAGTGCGTCAAACTGTTTCCATTCCAAACGGATCCTCCAGCTACCTTTCCTCTGAACTACACATACCACACATCCCAAGCTCCTTGGGCCAAAGCCAGCTACCCAAGGCCTATCCAAGACGTAAAGGCAGGGGTGTCAACTAAGTCCAAATATCATAATCGGATAAATAATAATTGGATAGGACAACTGACAGGCGAGCAGTTGAATGTGACCCAAAAACGTACGTCCTTTCATTGAATAAAATTAACTGAGTAGGGTCTGGATGCTCTGATTGGATAAACTCTACACACTCCGATCTGGTATCAATTAAAGGTTGAGCCAACTTATTTCCCAATGAATCATCAAATAGAACCAAATCAAATATGCCCATTTCTCCTCATATTTGATCCATTACCGCTGGAGAAAGACACAAATGGTGCGTAGATTTAAGAGCTGATGGCAGGATCATATCAAACTAATCGACTCACTTGTGTAACAGCATACATTTGTGTGTGTGTGTGTGTGTGTGTGTGTGTGTGTGTGTGTGTGTGTGTGTGTGTGTGTGTGTGTGTGTGTGTGAGAAACTTGCTTAGATACTTAGTGTATTGTATTATTCACGTTTCTCTCCCCATAGATGGACTTAGAATTCTAAAGCCAATAAGTACAATATCTTGAAAGGTCAAGGTTTATTTAAATTGTCATCCCATTGTATACAATCATAAATTCTAATTATACTGTGTTAAATGTATGGCAAAATATATTGACATGGGAAACCCAAATATTCAAAAACAAACCCTTTACACTCGTGACCTCTAGTGGCTTGGTAGAGGAATCGCAGCAGTCTGCATTTAATGGCCAGTTCATGACACCTGGGAATATCAGGGACCGCTCTCTTAATACATCCATGGGACCACCCCAGTGATAACGTTGTTTTTCCGGCTGTGTGTGTAATGCTGTGTTCATCGGAAAAACATTTTTCCAAGTGAAAATGTCATCATTCACGTCACTTCCTGTGGGAAACGGGCTAGATTTTGCTAACTGAGTTTACCAGTTGGTGACGCGTTGTTGACCACTGACGTTTGATGTAAGCGACTTTGGTTCACTGTACATATTTCAATGACAAACTGTTTATTGTGGACAAACGCCTCTGCCAAGAAACATACACAGACATAACATGTTTCAAATTATTCATAAATAGGCCCATGTATAAAAAAACAACACCCGTGTCCTTTCCCGTTCGTTGTCCTGCAGATAACACAAACACACACCTGTCCATGTGCTGTTTCTATGCTCATATAAGAAAACAGCAGCAAATCTTTTGTTATTGTGCCCTCCATGTTTTCACACACCTGATGCTCTAGGCTACGGCCAACCGTTGGTGGCAGTCATACAAGTTGTTATGCCAAACGCCAATATAACAGAAGAAGAACATGCATCCCGACCATGTGAACGCTGGCAGTCGGAAAAACAACGTAATCATGGGGACGATCCCTGTTATTCCCAGGTGGCATGAACGCAGCAAAAATCTAGCCCCAGTTTCCCACCTCTGATTCCCACATGAATTGACGTGAATGATGATGTTTTCACTGGGGAAAAATGTTTTTCCGATGCCCATGAATGCACGGTAACAACATAATGTAGAATTAATAGATGAGGCCCCTATGATTATTGTTCCTTTATTGCAATATTTGATGATGATATCACAGGAGTCATAAAAAAAACTGAAAAAGAAAAAAATTGCATGGAGAAAGACATATAAGCAAGCAAACGTGTATGTAACACATGCAAATAACACATACTTAGTAAGCATAGTTCTTCTAAACTACCAGATGTAATGGCATGAAGCAACACTTAATTAACATCCCCAGAAAAAAACAGTAAATGCAAAAAATATTGGAGACACAGGTGGTGGGGGAAGAGAGCTTGCTGAAGATATGGTAATGGATGATGATGGAATGTGGAGCAGGGCTTGTGATGAGTAGAGTTGGAGGAACCCTGGGCCCTGGATGTAATGGAGACTGGCCACCATGTTTCTTGGCCTGTTCAGTGAAGAGAGGCTAACAAGAGTAAAGTATTCATCTGATTTGGACGAGGTTAATTTCTCTTTCCACTATCTGGCTCTCTGTTCTAAACTATAGAGGTGTACAAAAAGACATCCTTGAATTTGTTCCACTCTGGATAATTAGTAAAACTCTCCACAAAATAAATCAATGAGTATTTTGTTTTCTGCCGTGTATGTGTACCTGAGAGTAGAGCAGTGTCTTGTCTACTCTGCCTGAGAGTGGAAAGCAGTGTTAGGATTTGCTGAAATGTCCAGACAGAATATATATGCAGAATAACGGTCAATATGGAACAGAAGTTGGTCAAATGTTACCCGAACGTACCTTTGCTGGTTTCACAGTCACTGAGAAATCTATATCACCATCAATCTCAACATTAGATATTTTATCAGTACACATCACATTGCTGCGATGTGCAGAGCAATCTGCCTGTGCATCTTCTCCACCAGCTTTTCCTAAAAGAAGAATAAAAGAAAAAATTAGCTCAATTCAAATATTGCCTTCTTGTATTGAAACGTGTTGAGGAATATTACCGCTTACCACTCGGACCGCTTCCTGGATAACTCACTGTTTCAACCGCCATGTTGAGGTTTTTTCCTTTTAAATTATTGATATTTCTGTCAGTAACAACACTGTTACTATTGGCGACTATTTGTGTCCGTGGGCCTGTAAATATGAATAACAGTCATCCTTCAGAAACGTATGAACAATGTATAGAAAAGAGAAACTTGAACCTGTGACTTGATTTAAACCGGATTCATGTTGAGGTCCACTTCTAGTATCTACGGTGCAGATAGCAGCTGTATACTACTATTTTACAGGCTGAAGTTTAGTTTCAGTCTAAAGGCTCTGACACACCAACCCGAAATAAAGGCAGTCGGACTGATCAGTCGGCTCCCCTCTCCCCGAGTTGGTCAAAAAAGTGCCTCAGAACACACCGAAGTGTGACTTGACTTGAGCGTACTCTCTGCGCATGCGCGAGACGTAATACGTCTCCATAACATCTCTCTAGACCTAGTAAACACAGACAGGGGCGGACTGGGACAAAAATTCAGCCCTGGCACTGTAGCCACACCAGCCCACATCACCACGCCCATGCAGCACCACCCACGGACACGTGCATTCACTAATTATAATTATTTATTCTTTTTCATTTAATTTTAAAGTGGATAGATATGAGAGGGGGAGAGAGATGGGGGATGACACACAGCAAAGGGCAGCAGGTTGGATTTGAAACCTGCGCCGCTGCAGGACTCAGCCAACATGGGGCGAATGCTCTTACTGGGTGAGCTAGAGGCCACCCCATGCATTTACTAATTACATTTGTGTACAGATGGTAAAACGCAGTAAGCAGTACCTTAAGTAACATATTTTTAAACATTTAATGTAAGTAACTGGCAGACAATGCTTACTACTTTTTAAAGAGCATACGTTTATAACAAATTTACACATAGGCCTACTGCCTGTTTATGCTGTTTGTATACTGTCATTCTCTACAGTATGTTCTTTGTTGTCACTGTCCCTTCGATTGTCCGTGTTTCTCTCTGTTGACACTGAACATATGTTCTGTCTGGTTCTCCATCTTTTCATATGTTTTAACTCTAATTCTGCAATTTAAATGTTTTTATAGCTGTGATTATACTTCATGGTTTTTCCTTGCTCAGAATTGGCCTTTGGGGGAACACATAATGTTTTGAGCATAAAAGACTTAAATTCCTGCATTCTGATACATTTTTAGGCACCAATTTATGGTAAAAAGTCTATATTTATGGCAAGGAAATCACAATTCTGGTGACAGGTAACAATTCAAAATACAAAATATAATTGAATATTATTATATTCAGTAGTCCAGTAACGGGGCTTTCGCATCTGGGACATGGGCCGGATACGACAATGCTTAAAAATTGCTTTAAAATAGCATGCACGGGGCTTAATGGTAACTTTTTTTCCCCCCAAGGAGCACGTTTTGCTCCCAAGTTGAAAAATGTAGGATTGACTTACATAGGCTACTGCTTTTACTGCTAAATTGTACAATAACACAATCATGTTATGGATACAAAACGTTGTGAAGTGTAATGTTTTCTACATTCTATTGATCAGAAATTATCAGTGATGTCGAATATAGCCTACAGTGTAAAGGACCACCACATTTCATACATACATACATGAGCACCGCGTATTAATTGCAGAGTTTAACCTACATAGTGTAAAACGTGACACTACATGAATGGGGCACAGCAGACAGACGGAGCAGAACAACGCTGCTTGTTCAGGGTTTTCATTGTAACGCTCGGAGTGATTGCCGTCGCCTTAACACAGTACTTAGTCTGGGGAGGACTGAGCGGGACAGAATCTAGGTCCCCCACACTCAATACTTATGGCCTCAGTGTCCAAATAAATGAGCAGGTTGTCCACCGTTTAGCAGCCTGGACTAGCATCAGCTTCTTAGGAAAAGTATAGCAGGCTTCAGATCATATGGTGGCCCTCTGAAGTGTATGCAGTGTATATAGGAAAAGCTGAGTTAGCCCGACACTGCCCCTGCTTTACGTAAACCTAGCTAAACAGGCGGGGCACCCTACCCCCAGGTAAGTAATATATATGAATATAGGGTGATGAAACATGAAATAAAATACCTTGTATGCCCTTAGAAATAAACACCTTTGTTTACTGTATGGGTTCATGGTTAACAATCATTAATGAACACAACCCTTTTCAAAGATAATATACATTATACGAAACAAGCATGCTATAGCGTTCAGTGACTATGTTCAGACAACTTAAGACCACAAAGTTAACCTTTTACACAGGCCAAAACTCTCCTCAAAAATATGATTACCTCATGACAGGCATATAACATGAAACCATTGTCATTGTTAAATTCAACAGTGGTTAAACACAAAAAAAAACTTTCCAGTGTGGGTGTTGTCAGTATGAATGAGTTGACAGTTTCTGTCTTTTTTTCCTCAGTCTTCAGCAATATGAGGGCGTGTGTATATGTTGTGTATATGCGCCGCTGTTCAGTTCACTAGGCGCTGGTGTGGTGTATGTGTGAGTGCATAAGCGCAGCGTCAGTTAGTCCAGTTCACAGTTCGGCTCTGACGGCGAACAGTATCTTGTGTTGTCAGTGTTTATAGCGAAGTGTGGTGCAGATTACCCACAAACAGCAGGGATCGCACTTGAAGGTAGTCTGAGGGCTGGCAGGGTAAACTTCCTAAGGAACTAGTCGCACCAGCGGAGGAAAAGCCGCCGTTTCCCTCTGCATGCAGGATGGCCCACAGCTACAAACTTGAAATTGCGTCTTCCCACGCAGTTCACACACTGAGCGGGGGAGGGGTGGTGGTAACGTTCCTGCCCGGCACTCCTCAATCTCCACGAAGTTCAAACTATCTCTTACTAAACAAAACTCTTGTAAAGCTAACTTTAGCACTTCTAGCTACCTAAACGATATGAACTAGTGATGGGCATTAATATTTTTTTGACAGTTTTCAGTGGTTATGAGGAGCAATATGAGAGAGGAATTTGGTAATCATTGATAATTTTTTTAGGTACCTAAACCACGTTAAGCTTTGTCCGCCATAGGCACTAATGAAGAAGAAACTATAATGTCAGATGACTTCTATAATCGTTGGATTTCGTTTTAGGTTTAACTCCCACATTACACATCGCACATTAGAAAACCTTACATCCACGTGTTCCGTGAATCAAGCTGAATCACATGATATAGGCCACGCCCATTTCTGCTTAAAATCTTTTTTGCAATATTGCGCAATGCGCAAAACCAACTTTTTCGAACTCGTCCTAGGTCGTGCAACGGATCAGCACAAAACCTGGTAGGTATCATCTCCAGATGGACCCGACCAAAAGTTACTCAAAGAATTTTGCTACGTTAAAGTATGCGCATTTGACGACCAAACAAATTTTCCTAGCTAGCAAATTTGGCAAAGATCGGCCATAAGGGGGCGCTATAATCAATTTGTTTTGGCCAATAACTCAATGCATTTTAATGGGAAATTTGCAATTGCAATATCTCTGCCACAGTAAAGGCTATCGACACGAAACTTGTGATGCTAGTACGGCATGCCGCTCTGAGGCGCTGTACCAAATTTGGCAAAGATCGGCCATTAGGGGACGCTATAATCAACGTAGACAAGTTTTGGCCCTTTTACTCAATCAATGTTAATCGCATATTTGCAATGGGAATGTACCACAGACCTTGCAGCTCACACTTCTCAATATTTACTGATATTTACTCTCACTTTTTCAATCCAAAATCAACACGTTTCATAGGTGTCGATACCGTGGGTGCTCGAGCACAGAAATACAGAAAATACTGAGCACCCACGTGTGCCAGACTGCACTGTAAACCCGAATAAGTTACCAGAACTCAAAAAAAGTGAGGCAATCAGTTGCCTCACTTTTTTTAAGTTGATTAACTTAAAAGTCAAAATTTTCCGAACTTAAAAGGTTGGTTGAATTGCTACTTGTACCTTTGATAACAGTTAAATTAAAAGTGCTCATTTAGCTCAACTCAAATATTTGCAGTTAATATGACTTAGTTTTTGTTAAGGAACTCATATTTTCAGTTATTATGCTTACAGTTTGAGTTTCAAACCACAGGAATAAGTTACAGAACTAAAAAGTACACAACCACACAATTTTTATGTTAATAAAACTCAATGTTTATTAGTTTGTTTTGTCATTGTTAAGTACATTAGTCAAATATGTTGAGTTTGTTTCTTAAAATGTGATTCAAAACTTAAATTTTAGGCAACCGTACTCACTTACATTAAGTTTAACTACTTATATATCTTAAGTGTGAACGTCTGCTTTTGAACAGTTACATGTTAAAATGAAATAGAAAAACATTTATAAATTAAAATAAAAATAATTTTAAAATATACTTATATATATATATATTAAATAAATAATAAATTTGAGAGATTTTAAGAAGAAAAACTCAAAATTCTCTGATCCTATCCTTCCAAATGTGTTCCTGGTACTTAAACGAACACGATTTAATGGGACTTTGTCTTATTCACTTATTCCAGAGTTAGAGAAGTCCATAAATACCCTTCTCATCTCAGTGTGTGTTGTAACTCTGTCTGGGACCCACTGCTAGCCTAGCTTAGCACATGTTGTACAAATCACAACATGTAAATGGAAAATGTTGGCGTTATTTTGTCACTTATTAGAGCATAGATGGAGCCAGATACCTCCAGGATCTGTGCTAGCAGATGGGTGGGTCAGACAGAGATACCAACAGAGATGAGAAGCGATGTATGGACTTATCAACTCGGGACTGTGAATAAATAATAGTACGTATTTTCGGACTATAAGTGCTTTTTTCTACTTTGGCTGGTCCTGTGACTTGTGCAACTTGTATATCAAAATATATATAATTTAACATGTTTTAAATGTTAATTCATACTGAACACATTACCATCTACAGCGCAAGAGGGCTCATGCTTGTGACAACTAGAATGCTGCTCCTAAAGACAACTGAGAAAGAGAAAAGAGATAAACTGCAGGTAGTAAAATATGCAGCCAAAACGTAATCGAAGCAGCAAGAAAGTTTGAAACAAGGGAGAAACTTGTGAGGGACGTAAAAGGTGACTCTTATGCAATGAAGAAAACAAAGAAAGCTAATCGGCTAATCGGGCTGAAAGCAAGATGGCCAGAGCTGGAGGAACGAGTCACACATGGGTGCTTGACAACGTGCTGCTGGGAGAGGCTTGTCAACGTGCAGTTAGCTCGCTACGCCGCCACCCTGGTAGTTGTTCTGTGTGCTATTGTATAGTTTAATAACTGTTAATGTGTTACGTTAACATACCGGACACCTACCGTATTCAGCCTGTTGTTCTGGGTGCTATTGTGAGTTTTGGATTTTGTGAAATACATTTCTAAATAAATGCACTTATAGTCCGTGCGATTTTATATGTTTTTCTCTTCATGACGCATTTTTGACTGATGGACTTATATCCGGAGCGACTTATAGTCCGAAAATAGGTACTGTTTTTTAAGGCCCTAGGAAATAAATATTTATCACACATTTCTGATATTGACCAGAAACTAATCAGACAGTCAGAAAATAATCGGAGTAATCAAAAAATAATACCAAAATGAAGTTATCGTCGTTACAGCTATAAAGAAAAACACTGCTTTGGCTTCCTTGCTAATTCCTGAGTAAGCACAGGGCAGCAATTTGGATGAAATTTCAAATATTCTATAGAGTTTAAGAACATTTTCACTTAAAACTCTAAATGTAAATGGTACAAACCATACAAATGCACAGGGAAATGTGAGTCATCTTAGCCCACAATGGTTAAGAAAAACATTAAAACATACAAAACATTAGCGTTACTTTTGCATTATATTAATAAGAACAAAGGCATATTGAGTAGTTTGGGCCTATTGGTGAACACCTGCAGTAGTGCAGTAACTTTTGAGGCATTATTTAGACAAAAGGAGATAACTTTGAACTAGCCTTTTATAATGCTTTACCCTGCAGCCTTTTTTCAGATGGTTTCTACATCATTAATTCATTCTTGAGGGTCTGCAACCTGGGGATAGTTTACCACTTTCTAGACCAAGTTAAATCTTTAGAGTGAATTCAAGTATGTCAGTGCTTTGGATAGCTGAGGTGTAGTGCATAGATCACTCCACAGTTCCAGGAAGGCATCGCCAGTCTGGGAAGGCTGCCACGGCATCACTTTCATGACGCAGTGATTCTCACAGGGTGGTAGTGAACTGCTTCGATGGTCACCGATGAAGTAATGAGGCCACTGCAACACCATCAAGCTCTGGCTATCAGACTCATTGATGTGAAAAGATACTAATCACAAACTAACACATGACAGAACAGATACATAATTTGTTTTCCTTAACCAGTCATTGAATCCACTTTTACAAAAGAGACCTGGGTTCATTGTAAGAGTTGAAAAACATAAGATCCATGTTCTGCACACATGAATCAGCCAAAATACCAGAGAATCTAAGTGCTGACTGAAAAGGACATTTACAAGAAAATGTTTTACTGAACATTGAATAAAATGTTAGATTTAGGGTTAGATAATACACAGCAGAATCTGTTAGTGCTTAGGAGACTCACTTGCAGGTTCTTAAATCCAGAGCGTCACGCAGTACACAGGGAGAAAGTAGTGCTTGGTGTGTATGTCTGTTTTTTCGTGATTATACTGTTAGGTTTAAACAATACATTTCTTATGAAGTGTGTATCATTTGTATGGTTTTATGTTTTTTGTGTGGGATAGGTAATAGGTTCGTTGTTTGTAATATATAACATAAATTTGAAATACAAATATATTTAAGAGAGGATCCATATTACCTCAGACTCCATTTTAAGAGCAGGCCAGAGGTCCATGAGGTCGTTTCACTGGTGGCAGGACATCACTATGTTCGGGGAAATGTGGTCTCCATCATCTTTCTAATGAGGGTCAGTTTCTTCTCGTCTTTTCAAATTTTTGCAAGCAAATACAAAGTTAAGTAAAATATGATTAGTAGTATTCGTGAACAGAACACATTCATTATTTGTTGACTTAAATACAGCAAAACACTTTATTTTGATCAAACAGGCAAGTAGAAAAACAATGATGTGTGTATGTGGGAGTGCGTATAATTTGGGGTTACCACACTAAAACCTTGTCTGAGAAAAAACAACAATTCAAGTTATTGGTATTTAGAGGGGGGAGGGGGTGATAGAAGAATTCACATTCATTGATTACCTGGTATCGTTATCACATCTCCAGTTATCTTCCTTAACTTCTTGAAACTGGAACAGCAAGATGCAAAGGCATAAACTGATCTGAAACTGAACAATTAAAAGATTCAAAGAGTGTCAAATTATAAATACTTCCATTTATAAATGTTCCCTTGTTAATGATCTTTTCATTTAATCCCCATAAGTGTCAAGTTACTAAAGCCATCAAGCAAAATTAACATTACTGTAAAGAAAAGCAGCCACACTTGAACCTTAGTGCATGGTTAATCAACAATAATACCATTTCTACAAACCAAAGCTTTACTGTTAAGGGTTTTACTTTATTCATCTTTGTCATGAAAGCAGCTTGCCTCCAGCAGGGTCGTTTGTTTTAAAACCGAGGCAACACAAGCAGGCAGGCACGGGCAGTTGACTCGCTCTGTTAACAGCAATCTCCGTGTCTCAGACAGTCTGCTCCACAGAATTTAAAACTAGCGTCCCTAGAAGCTACACAGAGAGCGGGACTTGCAGTGTAGGAACTCAGTTTGAGGCGTTTATGCTCTTTTGTGCACTATTGAAGTTTCCAGCAACAAAAACTAACTATCGCATATGAGGTGTCTGTTAGTCTTCTACTACATACCAGGTGTCTGTTAGTGCTTCTACTACAACTAATTTTCTACACACTTTAGCGGGGAATGAGCGGGATTACTAGATTATCCGCCAAATCTTCAGGGAGTCGGTTAGTGGTAGCTAGGTCGCTAGTTGTGCTGCTGGAGTGCGTAACGTCAAAGTCCTTCTAAATAGTCTCTGGTAACGTTATTGGTCGCTAAGAATGGCTAGCTAGCTCTTTAGCAGCTAACCTATATCTGACAAGTTGCCAATCCTACAAGACTCCCGATAAGCCAGTGAGGGCGGGGCTTGAGAAGGTTACGCTTCTGAGACAAACACATACAAAATGTATAAAAGTAGTAAAAGCGAATGAATATTAACATTCAAAACTTACAGTAAGTCCAGTGAGCCTGATTGTGCTGCGTAGGTAGTTTTGCAACCCTACTGTCTGCTGCTTCCCTCTTTGCGTTGTTAAACTTTTTTCTTCTGTGTTTTTCCAAAGAGGGTAAGGAATCAGTGTAGTGTGCAAATTAGCCACCTTCTGCTTCGCGAGGTTGAATCAGAGATTAACTCGCCATACAAAATTATCCCTGCAGCCTTAAATAAAATAGAATATATAGGCTACATTAAACTGATAAGCAAAAATAAATAAAATAACATTTTGTCCTCCACTATGTTAATGCATTTCAGACATTTGCTATTGCAATTTATTTATTATGATGTTTTATTATTTGAAAGCACTTTGAGTTTTATTGTATTTTAACATGTGCTATATATTAAGTTTATTTTAAATATCCTATTTTAACAATAGAAATAACAGGTTTATATTAGTTGTTATTTAATTGTACTGTTTTTTATTTTTTTATACAATGTTTTTTTGATAGAAGAAATGTACTTGACAAAGTGTTTTCTTTTGTATAACTATAAATTTTTTGACGTCGGTTACAGTGTGCCAGTAGACTACATTAATCTTAAATTAAACACTGCAGTTGGTGCTAAGTGGAGCGTCTGTCATAGTGTGATTGGTTATGTCGGTGGCATTGAGTCTTAATTTCCCACTAAGCTGATCGCGGTTACGTGTCAGTTAAACTTTTAATCTCCAGTCCTATCTGTATTTGTGAGAAGTGGCGCTGTCCTGAGTTGAAAGTCTACTTTACGGCTTTATTATCGAGTTAACAGGCATGTGTGTTCGTGTCGGCCGCTGTCCATTTCCTAAGGTTCTGAAATGTGAACTATTTTTAACTAGTTTTCTTTTTTAAAGGTTGTGCGCTTGTGAGCACCCATGGAGGAAAACATCAGTTGGCGCCTATGACACCATTTAAAACAACCTGACCACCTCCCCTGCTTGTTCAATCACCAAACCTGCCTCCCCCCACCTCCACCCTCTCAGTCACTCCCTCATTTCTTTCTGCTGTCCCCTGTGGTCAGGGGGTTTAAGGAGTTTTATTGTATAGAATTGTTAAAGATAGTCAGTATATACATGGAGATGAACTGATAACCACTACATTTGCAACAGCAATGTACCGCAGACCTCGCGGCTCACACCTCTCTATTTACTGATGTTTGCCCCCCCCCAACGCCAGGCTTTGGGTTCCGCTTTCGCGCTCCCCGGGGTGTCTGGGGCGTCTGGCATCGGTGGCTTGGACCTCGTCATAACTGCTTGCAATTGTAGTTAAAAAAAAAATTAAAAATGTTTAACTAAATTGAGCTCGGTACAAAATGACGAAATCTTAGGTACGCGTACCAACCATCCCCACCGAAATCGACGCCTATGGCTGTCGTCAGTCATTGTATTCATCAGAGAGTGTTGATAGTAGTGAAGAAGGATCGTTGTTGTCATTACTCGCTGAACGGAAGAAAATACGATGGCTCAGCCAAAATGAATGCCGACGGCTCTTCCGACTGACGGCACAGAACACACCGAACAGACTGGAGTCACCGACCTCGCCAGAATGTCCGACGACGTCCAATGTCCGATAATCGGGTTGGTGTGTCAGCGCCTTTAGGTTTGAGAAGCTGTTGCTGCTAATGTTCTGGAAGCTGCCTCAGAATGTCAAAGACGCACTGACAGCTATCTCCTCCCTTTTGGATTATTATTTTTTTAAAGCACTCTGGTCTTGTTTAATGCACTGCTTAGCTTTTGTACATCGAGAAACTCATTCATAGATAAAATATCCCCACACTTACTATGGATGGAATCACGGTCACTTGAGCATGAAGCCACAACTCTCTCCGTGACTGGCCTCATGCAGTCAAACGCTGACCTCATGCAGTCAAACGCTGACGACACCACTCCCATGATCTGCAATAAGACAGAAAATATTGCACAAAGTACTTAATATAAAAGCAGTTTGACACATGCTTAAAGTGTATTTGTTGGTTCCCTCCTGTAAAATGATTAACTTCAAATCATTCACCAAGAATCCAAAGTAAAAATGTGTTATTACAGACTAAAATACAAAACTTGCGTGCCACCTGTGGAAATTCTTTAAAGTTAGGGACCGTTCGGTATTTATGGAATCGACCACCGGAGGAAAATAGGGGAGGGTCATGTCTTTTTATTCTTAGTTGAGGGGAGGGTCATCCAAAAAAATTTAGTCGGGTCACCCAACTTTTGTATTCATAAAACAGCAAAATTTCAAAGTGGCTTGTTTGGTGCATATTTTTCCATGTAGCTCTCAGTCTCGGGCCTCCTTCGCTACCAGATGGGTCTGACCCATGAGTTTGCTGGGGGCAGGGGGAGCACTGCCCCCCTGGTGGCTGAAACGGGTAATTGTATTGTTTAAAAAATGAGTAGAATATTTACGTCTGGCATGACCAGATATTTTATAAATATCTTAAATAACACAAAACAACTAAATGGTGATAGGTAATACATCTGATTTCTACGGAAGAGGATTAGGGCCACTGGTGAAAAATGTATTTGAGTTCAGAATTCTGACTTTAAACTTAGAATTCTGAGAATTAAAGTGATGGTTCGGAGTAATTCACCCTAGGGTCCTTTGCACCATGACCTCGAGCCAAACACACCCCCAGAAGCTTTTTTCACCTGGGTCGAACATTGGGAGAGTTAGCTAGAGTAGCGTTATCAGCTGAATAGCTTAGCGCAGGGGCTAATGGACCCACGTTTGTATCTTGTAAGTTACCCCACTAATAATGCCCGAAATGATACCAAAGCAACAAAGCATCAGATGTCGGTGCGCACTCTGCATCAGTCAAGTCAGTTTTGAGGGATAACAGTCTCCCACTCAGTTCGGCGCTCGCCGACACATCCAGGTCCGACCGTTCTCTTAAGCAGTTACACACCAACCAGACTAATACATCCATGGGTCCGACACATAGTTACCATGATAGATACAGATATAAATATATATCTAGCTATGGGTCCGACGCATTGACATATATAAAAGGTCCGACGGTGCGACACATTGCAGTTCTTCTTCTACTTCTTTTTAATTGCGACTTGCAGCCAGAGAAGAAGAAGCTGCATACGTTCGCGCAAAATAAAGAATGCTGGTGCATTCAGGGTGCACAGCAGGGTGCACAGTCTATGGTCTGGTGTAGTCATTCCGGGCGCAATTTTTTTTCTTTCTTTCGGTTTTCTTTTTTTACTCAGTAACGGACGGGATTTGTAATGTAGCGAAATACAATCCTTCACTCAAAATGTAATCAAGTACATTTTAAAATACCGATTTTAAAAACTACTTGAAAAATACAAAATACACAACAAAACTACTCAATACAGTAACGTGAGTAAATGTATTTCGTTACTTTCCACCTCTGGACGTAACAGCTGTATGATGAGACAGCTCAAGACACACACACACACACACACACACACACACACACAGCTGCTTGTGCTCTGGGGTCCCTACAACGTGACTGTAGGATCGTAGGAAATAAAAGTTGTTGTAAAAGTAAATGACGCAGTAGCATCCCCACACATCCAGAGATGAATGAGGAAGGGCTTATAAAACCTTATTTGGTCATTTCTAATCTTGTATGTCCAGCATGAGTTTAAATACACCTTAAGGAAGACCGGAACTACTTAATCTTAATTCTCCTCAAACGAGATTCAATAAATGTCTACCTAAGTCATCAAACTCAACTGAAACTTCTTCAAATCTCCTAATTCAGGCTCTCCAAAGTTCTCCAACAACAAATAGCGCACAAAACCTACCTGTATTTGATGTGATTTATCTTAAGCCTGCTGTAGATTAGTTTTTTTTTCGATTGCTAGACAACAGGGGGCACAACTGGAGTAACGTGCAAAACTGAAACTACAGTCTGCACTACCAACAGTCACCTGAGCTAAACAGTTAACATCACCAGCAAAACTCATTCCAAGTAACACAACTCTTCACACACATCTCAAAACAGGCTCAGTGCAGCCAAACACTATGAACAGTCCTCACTGAGACAACACACACCGTCACTCAGAACACACTGAGATAACACACTCAGAACACACTGAGACAACACACACCGTCACTCAGAACACACTGAGACAACACACACCGTCACTCAGAACACACTGAGACAGCACACACCGTCACTCAGAACACACAGAGCAAAAACACTAGCGTCAAACACCAATACACAAATTACAAACTTTTTCATCTTTCCAGTTTGAACATTTTGAGTGGCTTCACACTACTCAATAGTTTCTTTAAAGAAAAGATACAGATTATATGTAATATAACAATTTTTACGTAAGGTAAGCAAGAAGGAATGAAAATCAGCAGTTTGCTTCAATATAGTATTTTGTCTCTAGTAATTTATGGAATTACTGCAAAAAACTAAAGGTGCATAACAGTACCAAAGAATAGTGTGACTAATCCTGCCTCTCACCAGCATCATGCGGCAAGTTTTCTTCATCACATTGGATGTCTGCATCATCTCTAAATACAAATGAATGTGGTGTTTCCATTGCTTTCAAATTGCTTTAAAATAATGACCTTAATTTCAATAATTCACCCAGAATCTAAAGTGAAAATGTTTTAGCCTATATAATTACGCAATACAATGCAAGAGTCGTAGGCATTATTCTGTAAAGTTAGAGGACAGAAAGAGGCAACAAGTTATACACCTTTTTAATTCTATTGGTTGTGTGTTTTCTCCACGTAGCCTGCGGGACTATATCCACTGTTTGCACACAGAATGTAACTCTGTACTTATCCGACTGTAAAACTATCTGTAAGTGCAGTAAATACACAGTAATGTATGTAGAATAAAATGAGTATGGAGAAAAGTTCAATCACCATAAAGACTCAGAGGACAGAGGCTATATTTACTTTACCCAAACTAGATCCACATCTGGACTGTCTCTTTATGACACCAACAAAGCGCTCATAGCCTACCTTTGTTGGAAGTGGTTTGTTGGGGTGTAGATAAAGTCCAACAAAACCTGCAGGTAGAAAATGACTGTAAAGGAGGAAATATGAAAAAGTTCTCTGCTTATATAGACGTCGGAAACCAAAGGTTTGTTGCTTCCTGCGTCTTCGCTGTGCCAGGGTTACGCGCCGGGCAGCAGAGATAGTTTACTGTATTTCCTTTATTCTCTCCCACAGTGTGTGTGAACATACAGCCAGCTGGGGGTAGGGCATACACAGGCAGCATACACACCAGTTTAACATGGTGGTCTGCTCTGAAGCACAGCACACTCACAGGTTTATAGTGTAAATGTACATCTACATGTCTACGTGTTGCGTTCACAGTCTTTGGTTGCGCTACAGCAGCCCATTGGAACTTCTCCTTACTGTAGCTGTCTGTGAGATCTCCATTGTAGCTCAGAGCGCTGTTAAATGTCCCATCTTTCTGTCTGAACTCTGAGTGAACTCTGTGATCTGAACTTGACTTACAGAGACTTTTTATTTAAGTCTTGCAATTCTCCGTTGCAAGTAAAAGTCCTGCATTGGAAATGTTACTTAAGTAAAAGTAGGCCTATGTAATCAGAAAAATTTAACTAAGTAAAAGTACTCAATGCAGGAAATTCCTCACATTTTGGAAGCTATGCCTATATATTGTTGGGTAGTTTGATTTATTATAAAACATTGTATTTTATAAACTACATGTTTTGTGAGCAGAAATCTTGATTTGTAAAGTAACTAGTAAGAAAGTTACAAGTTACTACAAGTCAACGTACTCAATGCAGGAAATCTGGATGCTCTGATTAGATAAACTCTACACACTCCGATCAGGTATCAATTAAAGGCTGAACCAACTTATTTCCCAATGAATTATCAAATAGAACCAAATCAAATATGCCCATTTCTCCTCATATTTGATATGTTACCGCTGGAGAAAGACACAAATGGTGCGTAGATTTAAGAGCTGATGGCAGGATCATATCAAACTAATCGACTCACTTGTGTAACAGCATACATTAATTGTGTGTGTGTGTGTGTGTGTGTGTGTGTGTGTGTGTGTGTGTGTGTGTGTGTGTGAGAAACACAGTTGCTTAGATACTTAGTGTATGTATTATGCATATGTTTCTGTCCCCATAGATGGACTGAGAATTAAAGTCTTAAGTACAATATCTTGAAAAATGAATGTTAAGTTTATTGAAATTGTCATCCCATTGTATATTGTATACAATCATAAAATCAAATTATACTGTGTTAAATTGATTGCCAAATTGATTGACATGGGAATCCTAAATATTCAAAAACAAACCCTTTACACTGGTGACCTCTAGTGGCTTGGTAGATGACGTGCAGCAGTCTGCATGTAACTACATAATGTTGATGCAATGTCGAATTCAGACAAAATGTATCAACATGTACAAATATCTGCCAATGACTGTAAACTGCTTTGGCAACATGTTTTTTTTCATCCCAATAAAGCTTATTGAATTAATAGATGAGGCCCCCATGATTAATTATTGTTCCTTTTATTGCAATATTTGATGATGAGATCACAGGAGTCATAAAAAAATAAAAATAAAAAATATTGCATGGAGAAAAAAAGACCAATATAAGCAAGCAAACCTGTAAATAACACACACAAATAAATATATGAACATATAGTGGTGCTTATAAGTTTATGAAACTATGTTAAAGTTGACTAAAAAGAGGATTTAAAAAAAATCATCTTTTGGAAATTGATCTTAATGCCTTAATTAAAAACAATTAGGAAAAATCCAACCTTTAAAAACACCAATTTTCTTTTGTTAATGAATAATGTATCTTAAATAAATAAATGTTCTTTAAAATACAGGGGGCATAAGTATACACACCCTTATGTTAAATTCCCATAGAGGCAGGCAGATGTTTATTTTTAAAGGCCAGTTATTTCATGGATCCAGGATACTATGCATCCTGATACAGTTCCCTTGGCCGTTGGAATTAAAATAACCCCCCCCCCCCACATCATCACATACTCTTCACCATACCTAGAGATTGGCATGGTTTTATTTGTTAACCTAATAGCTGGTTTGATTTGCATTGAGAGATGATGTTATGGAAAGTACCCCATGCCAATCTCTAGGTATGGTGAAGGGCCTGCCTCTATGGTAATTTAACATAGGGGTGTACTTACTTATGCCCCCTGTATTTTAAGAAGAACATTTATTTATTTACGATACATTATTCATTCACAAAGAAAATTGGTGTCCTTAAAGGTCGGAAACATTTTTATTCCTCTTTTTATTCAACTTTAGCATGGGTTCATAAACTTATGAGCACCACTGTATACACAAACACATACATGGTAAACATAGTTTAGTAACAGATTTAATAGCGTGAAGCAACACTTAACATCCCCAGAAAAAAAAACAGTACATGCAAAAAATACTGTATTTTAAAAAGGAAGACACTCAATTGGGTGTCCCTAACCCCAGCCGGCCTACATGGATGACGGTGCTTATAGGGACCCGCTATTGAGTGTCTTCCTCTTAATATGAGCAAGCAAACAGCCTGAGTAGACACTAGTGATGGGGAAGAGAGCTGGCTGAAGATCTGGTAATGGATGATGATGGAATGTGGAGCGGGTCTTGTGATGAGTAGAGTTGGAGGAACCCTGGGCCCTGGATGTAATGGAGACTGGAGGTGAATGGGGTGGCCACCATGTTTCTTGGCCTGTTCAGTGAAGAGAGGCTAACAAGAGCAAAGTATTCATCTGATTTGGAGGAGGTTAATTTCTCTTTCCACTATCTGGCTCTCTGTTCTAAACTATAGAGGTGTACAAAAAGACATCCTTGAATTTGTTCCACTCTGGATAATCAGTAAAACTCCCCACAAAACACACTATCAATGAGTATTTTGTTTTCTGGTGTGTGTGTGTGTGTGTGTGTGTGTGTGTGTGTGTGTGTGTGTGTGTGTGTGTGTGTGTGTGTGTGTGTGTGTGTGTGTGTACCTGAGAGTCCGGCAGTGTCTCGTCTACTGTGCCTGAGAGAGGAAAGCAGTGTTAGGATTTGCTGAAATGTCCAGACGGAATATATATGCAGAATACCGGTCAATATGGAACAGAAGTTGGCCAAATGTTACCCGAACGTACCTTTGGTTTCACTTTCACTGAGAAATCGATATCCCCATCAACATGAACATCAGATATATGATCAGTACAAATCACACTGCCGCCACGTGCAGAGCAATCTGCCTGCACTACTTCTCCACCAGCTTTTCCTAAAAGAAGAATTAAAGAAAATATGAGCTCAATTCAAATATTGCCTTCTTGTATTGAAACGTGTTGAGGAATATTACTGCTTACCACTCGGGCCGCTTCCTGCATCACTCACTGTTTCAACCGCCATTTTGAGGTTTTTTCCTTTTACATTTTTGATATTTCTGTCGGTAACAACACTGTTGCTATCGGCGACTGATCGTGTCCGTGGGCCTGTAAATATGAATAACAGTCATCCTTCAGAAACGTATGAACAATGTATAGAAAAGAGAAACTTGAACCTGTGGCTTGATTTAAAGCAGATGCATGTTGAGGTCCACTTCCAGTATCTACGGTGCAGACAGCAGCTGTATACTACTAGCTTTGGTTGCTCAAGACAGTAGGCACCACACAGCTACAGATTTGACCAAAACAAACAACCTAAGTCCTGCTTCCACTTCTACAATTTTGAATAGAGTACGAAAACAGCAGTTTCACAGTGGTAGACATGTGGTATCATTTCTAGCTACCTATACATTATATTTTAATAACGTGTTTTACCTGCTAGGCAGCATCTTAGCCACGTATATAAAAAATATACTAACGTCACAGAAAACCTTTTTGGCTGGCTGGTAGCTGGTGGGAATTCCCATCTGTGCCTAGCTGTGACATTAGGTGCTTTGCAAAGTTAGCTTATTTCATCTGTAGTATCTTTACTCGTTGATGCCCGGAACATTTCGCTGCCTCCTCCTCCATCATTTTTTTTCCTTTTGAGTCTGACCTTCTCAGCGACACCTTTCCCTTTTCTTTTTCAGCTTTCCATCATTAGACTCACACACTGTCTGTTAACATTACCGATAGACTTCCAAACGTGACGAGGAAAAAAAAGAGGTGTTCGATGGCTTTACGTCATAGGCCGACCGGGGCTATGCCATTTGGGGAGGGTCTGCTCACTGATCCCCCTATATTTCTGAAAATCCTAGACATTAGGGGTGGGGGGGGGAATCAATACAGCATCGTATCGCGATATTTTCCGTGGAAATACTGTATCGATACACAGATGCCAAGTATCGATCTATTATTATATATGTGTTGGTCAGTTTGTCTGCCTGACAATTCCATTTTGCAGCATTAAATTGAAGTGAGATGAACAAACAGAGAAATGTATCTTTATAGTTGCTAAGAACTTGCAATGTATAACTATTATCAGACCGGCCCTCGCGGCCTCGAAACACTACCGGCCCACCGGGAAAAGTCCCAACTCTCCTGATTGCCACTCTGCTACTGGGGTCACCTGAATATAAATCCATGAGTCTCTCCACGACTGGCCACATCCAGTCCAACACTGACCACACCATTCCCATGATCTGCAATAAAACAGAAAATATTGCACCAGGTACTTAATATAAAAGCAGTTTGACACATGCTTAAAGCGTATTTGTTGGCTCCCTCCTGTAAAATAATTAACTTCAAATCATTCACCAAGAATCCAAAGTGAAAATGTTTTATATAATTACACAATAAAATACAAAACTTGTGTGCCACTTAGGGAAATTCTGTCAAGTTAGAGGACAGGAAAACACAAAAAGGTAGACCAAGTCAAATAAAGACGACCACAATCACCTGAACACATCCTGTTAACTGGTTAAGATTCTGTAAACCCTCTGCACCCAAAGCTAGAAGAACTGACCCCTGTGCTGTCTGAAAACATGTCATAGAACATCAGACTGCAGTTTCCTTGCCACTATAAAATACTCTGTAGAGTGTTTTCTGTGTGGTTTCTCCAAGTATTAGTATTAGTATATATAGGAAAACAATCAACACATTTCTCTGATTATCCACTGCTTGCATAGCCTGGTTGAAACCAGACCCTTCTCAGTTGTAACTGAGAGTGGGTCTGAGCAAGCTTCATCCACAGCCCATTTCCAAAGGGGCGTCACCAACGGACGCCGCTCAAATGCCTCTGGGCGCAATTGGATACTCCTTCAACCAATCAGACCAAAGACCCGGGTGACGTAGCAGCGACAGCGGCATCAACGGGTTGCTGCGCTTCGGTGGCCGTCATGTTGAATGTAGACGAGAAGCTGCTTGCCGTTATCGTGTAAAGCACGCCTCAGCGGTTGTGATTGGTGCCTCGATTTGGAAAAATTGGAAATGGGCTTGAATGGGCTCTTGGCCAGACTGACTTACAGAGCAAATCTCAAATTTGCCGGAAGTTCGTCAGGGTTTTCCCAGGCTACTGCTGGCATAAAAACCTTCACTGAAATGTATCTTTACGTGACTAAATATGTCTGGAGAGTCTCACAACTGCGGTAGAATTTCCTGCTTACAGTACAAACTAGAGATGGCCCGATATCATTTTTTGCTTCCCGATACCGATTCCGATACCTGAATTTGCGTATCATCCGATACCGAGTACCGATCCGATACCAGTGTGTCATATATTTTATTATGTTTTAATAACTGTATACTACTATCCTTGTATGGATGTGATATTATTTCTATCTTTGTTGTCGGTCTGGCTCAGGTTAAACTCTTTGTGAAACATGAACAAACACAAACAGTGAATGCCACAGAACTTTCTTTTATTATCCAGTTTGACAGTCAGTTATAACGGAAAAAGAACTAAAAATAAAACTACTTTAACATAGATTTTCTTTAGGGCTTTATTACATGGTATCAGATTGGTGCATAAACTCCAGTACTTCCCGATACCAGCGTTTTGGGCAGTATCGGAGCCGATACTGGTCGATATCGGAACATCTCTAGTACAAACTCATGCTGTGTAAGTTGATACAGTGGTAACCAGGTCTCTTTCAGGTCAGCAGTGGTGGAAATAGTATTCAGATCCTTTACTTAAAGCTCCATTGTGTAAGAATTTCTCCCATCTAGCGTTGAAATTGTATATGACAACTAACTGAATATTACCTTCAAGCCCCTCCCATTCCGAGCGCGTTATAACTCCTATGGTGACCCTATTATTCCAAGAAGTATGACTTTGACCGTGAGTGTTCCTTCCAGTGTAATAATAGTTTTACGTTATTTTGGTACCATTTCTTTACTAACATCAGCTATCAGGTTGCCAAACATATGCAAGCTAATGTTAATAAAGTATCAGTGCTATTGTTATTCTGTATATTGTATGAGGTTAATAGTGTAAGGCAATGTTTACTAACCTGACTCCTTCGCATTTGCTCGGCATATCCATCTGGGAACTTTCCGTTGGAGAACTTTTGGGAAGGGGCGAAAATACTGGTTAGCTGATTGGATAAACCATCTGTCTATCACCACCTATGTTGGTGATAGACGGGCCAAATCAACCAATCAGCTCAAACTCTTTGCTCGGGAGAAGAGCAAAAACATATTTTCTGCCGAGAAAAGCCTCCAGCGCCATTTTTTGCTCTTCTTTCAATGAAGGAATACTTTATAATTCGGATAAAACTTGCGCGTTAGCTACGCTCATCTCATCCGTGGAAGCTGCCATGTTGTTTAGACTAAAAGTCGTTTCTTGTTGCGTCACACGTAAACCAGCCTCAAAACCAACGCTGATTGGTCGGCCGTTTGGCGAACGGCTCCAAATTTCTCTATCTCAAGATGCCAGACTGATCTGCGAGTGGAAAACTGGAGCTCGCGAGATCAGGACAGTCTCACGAGGCTAAATGTTTACAGCGTAGGAGAGAAGCAATGGAGGTTTGTGTTTTTGATATATTTCTCTGAGCAGTATGTTAGTTAATTAGTCTGGCTATCACCAGACCAAGCTCAATCTTTTAAGACTGAACATTAGTCTGGGGAGTCTGCTCTGTATTTTCTACTGCACAAGAGACATGATCAACGGGCATAGTTCAAATGACTCTGTACGCAATTGGATAGTCCTTCAACCAATCAGACCAACTTCAACCAATCAGACCAACGATCCGGGTGACGTAGCAGCGACGGCAGCATCAACGGGTTGCTGCGCTTTGGTGGCCGCTATGTTGAATGTAAACAAAAAGCTTCTTGGTCGCTTCTCCCTTCGCCAAATAGGATAAGAGCTCATACTTGGCATGGAGAATAAAGATAGATCAGACCATATTCTCTGTGCTTGCCTGGAGAGACTGGTTTCTATTCCTCTCCACAACCTTCATGACAGTCATATTAATATGCTCTGTAATGCGGCCTTGTATAACATAAACCATCTGTTTCACCGTGAGTGTCTGCTCTAAATGATAACACACACTTTGAACACGGGCATTCCAGCCAAGTTCAAATGTTGTCCATATGAACACCAAGGTGCCTACTAGGATCAGAGCCGATGGATTGGTTCATCATTTATGACCTCTGATACCCTCTGACCCATGTCACGACCAACTCCTCAGCTCGTGAAATGGTTGAATGAGATGTGAGTTTTGTCTGTGTGCAGTATATAGGCTGAGGTAGAAGTGTCAAAAATGCCAAAACACATGTTGTATATGTACACATACCCATACAAAGCTATATACATCTTACTCTGTGAACAAAAACCTCGGCAACGATCTGATTATCTTTTTAATTTCCTGAAAATGTTTCCTAAAACTAGTCCCTTCTTAATTTTGAAAAGGTAGTCTCTCAGTAAAGGCTACAAAGGTTAGGATGGCTACAAGCTGTAACCACAGTGATTGATATGAGGATCATCTTCTGAATATAATTATGTTAGGCCTACCATAAATAGATTTTTCAAAAGTCATTTATTTAAAACTAATAATGCAGTGTGATTTTAAAAAAATTTTTTTGGTTTTTTTTATGATTCTGAAATGGCAGATTCTATGCGTATGAGAATACTTTGATTAGTTGATGGAAGTAATTGCATGTGAATGAGCACATTTGTGAAAGAACAAAGAGGTTTATGTTAAGATTCAACTCAAAAAATTACACAATGGAGCTTTAAGTGAAATGACAAATACCACACTGTAAAAAATACTCTTACAATTACATGTCCTGCATTGGAAATCTTACACTAAGTAAAAGTATGTAAGTATCATCAGGAAAACGTACTTAAAGTAATAAAAGTAAAAGTACTCAAAGAAGGATAACCCTCCCATTTTAGAAAGTGTAAAGGATCCTAACAGTTGTATTTAATGGTCAAGTCATTTCAGCTGGACTTGTAGGCTGTTTATATTGTAGCCTACTTAATTTAAATCAAACACTGTATTTTGTAGTTTTGTTTGCAAAATCCTAATTTGATAATTATATAGCTGCTATATCCCCACAAGACATCCCATTCTTTCGGTTTTCTAATATAAAACTAGCATATTCGTCTAAAAACATTTTTACATCCGTATCATTCTGTTTTTTTAATTTATTTTAATTAACAGAACAAGTACAACCTACGGTGCCGGAGTGATGCAATTACAATCTTTTACATTTTGTTAATTTTACTTAATTTGGAAAAATTTTGAAAAATTTTGAAATTTGAAAATTTATTGAAATAACATTTTAATTTTAGATACATTGAAATAGAATTTGAATAATAGATAATTTGAAAAAAAAAAAAATTTAGAAATGCTTAGTAAAAACGTTTGAGGGGAATGTACCAATACCGGAAGTGTGAGGTGTTGTTGGTGAGCCGGAATGTGTTGTTGTGAGGAGTAAGGATGAGTTTATGGTGACTTACTGTGGTGGTGTTTGGAGTTTTTAACGGACTGAGGAAACAGGGACCCAGCGCGCGCTAAGCAGGGCGGAGCGCAGCTCAGGACTGAGCACTGCATTCTGGGAGCCAAAACACCACGCAGCTGGAGCCCAGGTTGCTGCCCTGAGGGAGGAGCCGGAGAATAGATCAGGACTGAAGAGCACTGTCACAGCTTGAAGTTTAAATCACAGGTTTTCCTAAAGGGAGTCTGGCGGACTCGACTGTGGACACAAACACTTAAAGTCTCGTAATAAATAAATACATGCAGAAATAAATGAATCATTAGTGGGGAGTGAGCCTGACATTTCAGTCTGTTTAAACTTCACTTTGAAGCAGAACCCTTAGTTCAGAAGGGTGAAGTTTCGTTGTACTTTTGTGAACTGATTATATATATTTTTGTATTAACATTTTAGTCTCTTTGTTTTTGTTTAAAAAACTAGAACATCGCATGAGATTTTGACGATTATAGTGATTTTATTTCTAGACTTCCTACATTGAGCATGCATTAAGGACCCATAGAGTATATAAGGCAGTGCCTCCCGTTCCAAGATGGCGGCTATTGAGTTCGTCATAACTGCGTATAGGGAATGTATACATATTGTTGTGGTAATTTTCCGTGAGAATTGTTTTTAAATTTGTTGGATGGTAAGTGTTTGCATTTGTTAATTTGTTTGTAAATTTGTTTTAAATGTTTTTTGTTTCCTTAATTTGTTTAAATGTAAATTTGTTTTGTTATTTTGTTTTTTTGTTTATGTTTTTTGTTTGTTTTTTTGTAAATTAAATTTGTTTTTTGTTATTTTATGTTGTTAATTTATTTTGTTTCTTAGTTTTTTTTGTATGTTGCATTGCACTTCCCGGCCACCGTAACAACCCAAGCAGGTACAGTATAAAATCTTACTACAAACTTACTGAGCATATCTTAGAAGATGTATACATAAACGAACAAAAGAACATGGGGCATGATATATCTATCATTCTGTCTATGGTCTCATTGATGTCCAAATGACTTCCGGGTATGCATCCGCTTACTACTTACGATCGCTTCCCGGTAACGAAAAAAATTTATGAGGAATAACCGTGCGTTCATGGACATCGGAAAAACGTTTTTCCGAGTGAAAACGTCACCATTCACGTAACGTCCTGTGGGAATCGGAGGTGGGACACTGGGGCTGGATTTTGATAATCGAGTTTCCCAGTTGGTGACGTGTTTGACGTTTGATGTAGGCGACTTTGGTTCACTGAACATATTTCAATGACAATAACCTGTTTATTGTGGACAAATGCCTCTGCCAAGAAACATAACACAACCAAGATATTTTAAACAACAAACACCTGGCGATGTGCTATTTGGATGCCTGCATAAGAAAACCGCAGCAAATCTTTTGTTATTGTGGCCTCCATGTTTTCACACACCTGATGCTCTAGGCTATGGCCAACCGTTGGTGGCAGTCCTGCAACAAGTTGTTATGCCAAACTCCAACATAACAGAAGAAGAAGAACACGCATCCCGACCATTTGAACGCTGCCTGTCGGAAAAACAACGTAACCAGGGGGGCGGTGCCTGTTATTCCGAGGTGGCATGAACGCAGCATAAGATTTATACACACATTTTAATTTCCGAGTTCCATCTACAAACACATCAAAGACAATCGGATAACGAGATAGTTTTTTGTTTTCCGTTTTTTAATATCAAAACAAAAAACGAATAATGGGTTGTTTTCTGTTTTTTGTTTTCCTATTTACTAATGGTAATTGGGAAACTGGCCGTTTTTCGTTTGTTTTTTTCCTTTCAAAACGAAAATCCCTTGGCCGCCAAGTACACGGACCTAAAAAGCACAATATTTCTTTCTCAAAAATGTAGCGGAGTAGAAGTAGGCTAGAAAGTGGCATGAAAAAGTAAAGGAAAAGTACCTCAAATGTGTACTTAAGTACAATACTTGAGTAAATGGACTTAGTTACACTCCAACACTGCCTGTAGTCTCCATACATGATGGGAGACCTAACCGCTGTATGATGAGACAGCTCAAGACACTCTCTCACTCACACACACACACACACACACACACACACACACACACACACACACACACACACACACACACACACACACACACACACACACACACAGCTGCTTCATTTCTATGGTATGGCCAGCATGAGTTTAAATACACCTTAAGGAAGACAAGAACTACTTCATCTTAACTCTCCTCAAACGAGATTCAACCTAAGTCATCAAACTCTCCTGAAACTTCTTCAAATCTCCTAATTCAGGCTCTCCAAAGTTCTCCAACAACAAATAACGCACAAAACCTACCTGTATTTGGTGTGACTTATCTTAAGCCTGCTGTAGATTAAAAAGGTGTCTGTTACTAACCGAGAGACCACAGCTCACTGCTTCCTTCCTCTTCTTGTCTACAGGTTACGCCCTTATGTAATCTGCGTGCCAATATGACAGTTCTGTTAACTCTTTCCTCTGCGCCTTAAACCATGAAAACTGTGCTGTCGGGAACCCTTTCATATAACATCAGATAATACTGCAGTCTTTCTTGCTACTTTAAAATACTTTGTACAGTGTTTTCTGCGTGTTTTCTCCATGTAATAGTCCAAATAGAAAATACTTATCTATACTAATCTTTAAGTGACTAAATGTTGAACAGTGCCTTTTATAGAACCAAAATGTTTCTTCATGGATATGCAAGTAAGGTACTACTAGAGAACTACTGTAGGCTACTTTACCAAAACTAGACCAACATCTTTATGACACATTAAATAGCGCATATAACCTACCTTTGTTTGGTGGGACTTATGTGAAAAAGGAAAATGGTTTTCGGCTATCCGAAACCAAAAGCTTACTGCTTCCTTTGCCTTCACTGTGTGCCAGGGGTAGTGTAGGTTACGTAAATAACGCAATCCGGGAAAAAACACTGTTTTCCTCCAGGTACTTTATCTTCCTCTTATCTCTTAATCCACATACCCAGAGCTCCTTGGTCTTATCTCTTACTCCACATACCCAGAGCTCCTTGGTCCAAAGCCAGATACCCAGGGCCTCTATCCAGGACAGAGAGGCAGGGGTGTCAACTAAGTTATTAACTCAATATTCATCTTCACCTGTCAGTATTTATAGAGCAGTAGCAGTTGGATGTGACCCAGCAACAAATGTCCTCTCATACGGATTAAAATGAACTGAGTAGGTCTGGATGCTCTGGTTGGATAAAACCTACACACCCCAGTCTGGGATCAATTTAAGGTTAAGATCATTTATTTGCTAAGTGACATTGGATACTTCACTGCTGGAGAAAGATTGTCTGTCCCCCATTAGACTTAGAATTCAAAAGCATGTTAAGTAAAAAATCATTGTTTGTTTTACACATTTTTCAACATATAAAAATGAATGCCCAAAACCACACACACACACAGACAGAGAGAGACATGCGCTCGCACACAATATAAAGTACAGAATCTAGAATTTAACTGAGCTGCTCAAATCAGATTCATTGTTCTCATAAGATAATATGACCAAAGTACAAAAATAGTACACAGAAAAGATAATAACATTTAACTCACTTATTTTATTCACCAGATGTTCACAGCAAAGTTTTCCAAATTTAGCCCACAGATGTCTTTTTCATATGGACTGTGGAATGATGTGATAGTTATAAGGGCATAGTATCGCCTTTTTCTTTTAAAGCCAACCCCCTTTCTTCCCCCTGATAACCCTCGCCCTCTAAGCCCTTTTCAGCCGTACAGCCTTTACAGATACTGTCAGCGGGGCGGATGGTTAAGCCTATATTAAAGGAGTTGTTTCAGATACTTCCCTATTGTTAATACTGTAGGTATTGAAACATAAGTTCAACTACTATAAATATTGTATTATAACTATTAATAGGTTCAAAGGAATTAATTGAAATACTTCCCTATGGTTTAGATTATTTTTAGAGAGACAAACACACCCCCGCATTCGCGGGTTCTCGCTACAGTGGAAACCCGATGACGAGGGAAGAGGCTTTTGATTGACAACCTAGATGTCCCCCGTATGTGAAATACACAGCACACAGAAGATCTTTACAACCAAACAATTACAATTGATTACTCACACTCAGACAGCCACTTCTGCCTTGGTCACAGAAGCTTCCGATCAGCTGGAGGATCAAAGGTCTGCTTTTCAGGTCAGTCCCCAGGGTTGCTGCAAACCGCACGGTTAAAGAGGAGGCCACCACTTCCCCTTTCGGGGTGTCCCCGCTCACACGGGTAAGCGGCAAAAAAGAAGAAAAAGGAAAAAAGGGGGGAAAAAGTCTTCTAAAAGAGCAAAAAAAAGACTCAAGGTTTTTTGGGTCACCTTGCTCAAGACGAACACAGGTGGTTTTATTATTTATTTTTTTTTAAAGAAAAAAGTTAACAAGCAAACAAAATAAATGAAAAAATGAACAGAGTTCAATCACTGAAAAAATGCTCTAAGACACAGGAGGTCCCTACAGCAAGGGTATCTGTCAAGAGAGCAGAAAACGAGCCCAAGGGAGCTGCTTTTTGGCAAAGCACCCATTTTTATATGTACATTTCTTGGGGTTCAACCCCCCATCACAGCGAGGTGTGTTTTTCCACCTTTGTTTTCACCTTACATGGTAATACAGTCTTAAAGCAAGCATCAGGTTGGATAAACGTAAAACATCTCATATGACGATATTTCCTATATGCATATGCATTTTGCTATCTAACATACAATCTAACGGATCGGTACATTAATTCAATTCAATTTTATTTATAGTATCAAATCATAACATAGGTTATCTCGAGACACTTTACAGATAGAGTAGGTCTAGACCACACTCTATAATTTACAAAGCCCCAACAATTACAATAAGTCCCTCAAGAGCAAGCAGTGCGACAGTGGCGAGGAAAAACTCTGTTTTGGGAAGAAACCTTGGACAGACCCAGGCTCTTGGTAGGCAGTGTCTGACGAGCCGGTTGGGGGTGTGATGAACAGTGGCGATAATAGTCACATTAATAATGGAACAGTGACTTCAGATGGTAGTCGTGGTAGTTCATGTCATATCAGGGCACTGCAGGGCGTTACAGGATGTAGCGGGAAGCTGCAGGGTTCCGCCGGAAGCAGCAGGGTTCAGCAGGACGCAGCATGACATTGCAGGGCACCGCTGAGCTCAGCAGGGAGTGCTGCAGGACCACGGCGACAGCTGGAACCAGGATCTTGGTGCCAACGTTCTCCAAGGAAATACGCTGGGGGAAAAAACATAAGGACTCTGGGGAGTAAACTCCCCAGAAGCTAGGATTAGTAACAAGCATTTCTGGGACGGGATAAACACAAATAGTAATAGAAATAGTAATAGAAAGGGAGAGGAGAGAGCAGCTCAGTGTGTCAAAGGAAGGAAGTCCCCCGGCAGTCTAGAACTATAACAGCGTAACTATAACAGCGTAACTAAGAGAGACAGGTTATAAGGAGTGGTAGCTTTTTCGGGCTTAGAACTCTCCCCCTGCCGGATCGGGCTTGGCTGGCCTGCCTCCCTCTACTTTGTTATGTATTATTAATCTAACAATTTTGAAGAGAAGCAGGTGGGCCAGCTAGGTGAGCACTGCAACTCCTCACTCCCTACCTATAAGCTTTATCAATAGAAGAGTTTTAAGTTCATTCTTGAAAGCGATTACAGTTTCTGCCCCCCGAACCCAGATCAGGAGCTGGTTCCATAGGAGAGGAGCCTGATAACTGAAGGCTCTGGCTCCCATTCTACTTTTAGAGACTCTAGGTACCACCAGTAACTCTGCATTCTGGGAGCGCAGTGCTCTAGTGGGACAATAAGGTATTAGGAGCTCTTCTAGATATGATGGTGCTAGACCATTTAGAGCTTTGTAGGTCAAGAGAAGGATTTTAAACTCAATCCTGGATTCAACAGGAAGCCAGTGCAGAGAAGCTAATACAGGTGAAATATGTTCTCTTCTCTTAGTTCTTGTGAGAACACGCGCTGCAGCGTTCTGGATCAGCTGGAGAGTCTTAAGGGACTTATTTGAGCAAGCTGACAGTAGGGAATTACAATAGTCCAGCCTGGACGTAACAAATGCATGGACTAGTTTTTCAGCGTCGTTTTGAGACAGGATATTCCTTTTGGCAATGTTACGAAGATGAAAAAAGGCTGTTCTTGAGGTTTGTTTTAGATTGGCATTAAAGGATATATCCTGATCAAAAATAACTCCTAAATTTTCTGAGTGCTGGAGGCCAGGGCAATACCATCCAGAGTAGCTATGTCTTTAGATAGAGGTTCTGAGGTGTTTAGGTCCCAGTACAATAACTTCAGTTTTGTTAGGGTTTAACATCAGAAAATTATAGATCATCCAGGATTTTATATCTTTAATGCACGCTTGAAATTTAGCTAGCTGACTAGTTTCGTCTGGTTTGATTGACAAGTATAATTGGGTGTCATCCGCATAACAGTGAAAGTTAATTGAGTGTTTCCTAATAATATTGCCTAGAGGAAGCATATATAAGGAGAATAGAATTGGTCCAAGCACTGAGCCTTGAGGAACGCCATGGCTAACTTTAGCGTACTTGGAGGATTTATCATTAACATTAACAAATTGAGATCGATCAGAGAAATAGGACTTAAACCAGCTCAGAGCAACTCCTTTAATGCCAACTAAGTGTTCCAATCTCTGTAACAGGATTGAATGGTCAATAGTGTCAAATGCAGCACTAAGATCTAGTAAAACAAGAATGGAGACAAGTCCTTTGTCTGCAGCAGTTAAAAGGTCGTTAGTAATTTTCACCAGTGCCGTCTCTGTGCTATGATGCTTTCTAAATCCTGATTGAAAATCCTCAAATAAACTATTGCTATGTAGAAAATCACATAACTGATTAGCAACCACCTTCTCAAGGCACTTGGATATAGAAAGGGAAGGTTTGATATAGGTCTATAGTTTGCTAAGACCTCAGGATCAAGGGTGGGTTTTTTCAGAAGAGGTTTTATCACAGCTATTTTAAATGACTGCGGTACATAACCTGTTAATAAGGACATATTGATCATATCTAGTAATGAAGTGTTTACCACGGGTAACGCTTCTTTGAGTAATCTCGTTGGGATGGGGTCTAAGAGACAGGTAGATGGCTTAGCTGAGGATATCTTTAACATTAATTGTTGAAGGTCTATAGGATAAAAGCAGTCTAAGTATATGTCGAGACTAGTCGTTATTTCTAGCGACTCTGCGCTTAAAGGTGAACCGTTAGAAGTTGACGGCAAAAGGTGACGGATTTTATCTCGAATTGTTGTAATTTTATCATTAAAGAAGCTCATGAAGTCATCACTAGTCAGAGCTAGAGGAATAGATGGCTCAGGGCCCGTTCACATTGTACGCGGCATGCGCTGCGCTCGCCGCTAGGTTGTCCTATTCCCAAATATATTTATTGTGCTTGCCGCCGGGCGCAGCGCAAATTTACGTCATACATGCGCCAATATTTGAATGCACGTCACATCTGCGTCCGGTGTTTACATCAGACGAGCAGTACGCAACATTATGTAGGATACACAGTAGAGATTTGTGTCTTTGAACCAAAAGAAAGCCTTGGCACTTGCCCTGGGTGTGAGGAGAAGACAGAGGAAGGCACCCGCAGCAGCAGCAGCAGCAGCAGCAGCAGCAAGAAAGGTGTGGGGGCACGAGACCCTCAGGTCCAGAGAGCACTTGGGGGAATTCCGACTGCAGGAGCTCCGCTTTCGCTGTGACCGGTTCCAGGGGTAGTTTTGGCTCAACAGGGAGCAGACAGTCTGCTGACGAGAGTCGGGCCTACGATTTCGCGGATGGGTTATGAATGGGTTTTAATTTCTAAATAAAATGTTGCATGTCAACACTGTGGACCTGACCCTCAGGTCCAGAGAGCACTTGGGGGAATTCCGACTGCAGGAGCTCCGCTTTCGCTGTGACCGGTTCCAGGGGTAGTTTTGGCTCAACAGGGAGCAGACAGTCTGCTGACGAGAGTCGGGCCTACGATTTCGCGGATGGGTTATGAATGGGTTTTCATTTCTAAATAAAATGTTGCATGTCAACACTGTGTGTCATTGCATGTTTACATACGAGATGTCTGCAGTTATTGCAGTTGGGTATAATAAAGCTAAGCCATGAGCCTGAATTCATACATTCATCATCATTCATTCATACTCTGGAAAACACTTTAATGCATATGTGCAATTAATTCCTCCAAAACTGGAGCTTACACACTTGTAAATGGGTAGTTATTCTGTGTAACGGCCATATACCTAAATACCTATATGTGAACTACAATGAAAACGAACATGACTTGTGTCAATCAGTCCAAACATATTTTACTTCATATAAACATACAAATACAAATATATCCTACAAATACCTGTTTGGAGCTGTATATCAACTTGGTATTTGGTTTTCGCAGCTCAAAACAGTACACTTCTTCTCAGTTGCTTTGGCACATTTCTCAGATCGGAGATGACAATAATGTGTCACATAGGGAATAGTGCTCCCTTTCATGTGCATTGTTCATTACACTATTCTTACAGAGTGAACTGTTAAATATGGACAACAACACAAAGCAGTTTCACTATATTGGTATAAACGATGGCGTAAGGACTGGTCAGTTTGATTGGGTCATGGGTATAAATACTTGCTTTGGACACAAAAGATTTCAATCTAAATACACGCTTTTGCAGGTCAGTCACTATGCGGTGCCATTAACACCAATTGTTTTAAGAAATGCACTCACTGTTTTTAGTGAAGACATGTCCATGTTGATTTCACATAGCTAAAACAAACCTGAATGATTTAAATTAGGAGGCTACAATAAGCTACTCATCTGGCATGCCTTTTATTGTGGAAATATGCACACACAGTATTTCGTGCGCCCGAGGTCTATGCACGACTCGAACCGTGTGTAACAGCTCTGGGAGATCGCTGACGGCCCAAATCAACCTCTCGTCCATGTTCCGTTTGTGGATCCAGCGTGTATTCGTGCTTTTTTCTGTTTTTCGACACCTGAATGCATCGCGTCACAGCGCGCATTGCGGCCGCTTTGCGTGCCGCGGTCAAAGTTGAACCATGTTGAACTTTGACCGCGGCACGCGCAAGAGTGGACAGCCGCAAGATGCCGCTTGCGCTGCGCTTTGCTCAGCGCAGCGGCAGACCAGTTTTTGCGCACGCAAGCAATAATGGGTTTCATAGCGCAGCGCTGCCGTTTGCGCGTACAATGTGAACGGGCCTTCAGTAGAGCTGTGGCTATCTGTCAGCCTGGCTACAATGCTGAAAAGAAACCTTGGGTTGTTCTTATTGTCTTCTATTAGTGATGAGTAATAGTCTGATCTGGCCTTTCTTAGGGCCTTCTATAGGTTTTGAGACTTTCTTTCCAATCCAAACGAGATTCTTCCACTTTTGTGGAACGCCACCTACATTCAAGGTTTTGCGAGATTTGTTTTAATTTGCGAGTTTGGGAGTTATACCAAGGTGCTAATTTCCTTTGCTTCATCATCTTCTTTTTCAGGGGAGCAACGGAGTCTAAGGTCGTCCGTAGGCATGTCGTAACACCGTCTACAAATGCATCAATTTGAGAGGGACTGAGGTTAACACACAGGTCCTCTGTTATGTTAAGGCATGACATAGAGTCGAATGCTGTTGGAATATTGTCTTTAAATTTAGCTATAGCACTTTCAGATAGGCATCTGTTGTAGAAGCTTTTATCTAATTTAATATAGTCAGGTAGTAAGAATTCGAAAGTGATTAAAGAATGATCTGATAATACCGAATTCTGCGGAAATATTATTAAATCCTCAATTTCAATACCATATACCAGCACAAGGTCGAGGGTGTGGTTAAAACAGTGCGACGCCTTGTGCACACTGACTGAAACCGATTTAATCCAGTAATGAGTTGAAAGCTGTACTAAGGCTATCATTGTCAACGTCCACATGGATATTAAAATCACCTACAATAAGTACTTTGTCTGATTTAAGGACTAAACATGATAAAAACTCTGAGAATTCAGATAAAAATTCAGAATACCGACCTGGAGCCCTGTAAATAACAGCGAATATAATTGGCTGTAATGTTTTCCATTTTGGATGTTGAAGATTAAGAACAAGACTTTCAAAAGGAGTTATAATTTAATTTAGGTTTAGGAGTAATTAACAGGCTTTCATCAAAGATTGCTGCAACTCCCCCTCCTCGGCCTGAGCCTCTAGGAATTTGAGTATTAATATGACTGGGAGGAGTGGCTTCATTTAGACTAACATAGTCTTCATGGCCCAGCCAGGTTTCAGTAAGACAAAATAAATCAATGTTATTATCTGATATCAACTCGTTTACCAATAATGCTTTAGAAGACAGAGTTAATTTTGAAAGAACTAATTTTCCTATTTTGTTCTATCGTTGCAGTCGTTTTAATTCCAATTAGATTGTTAAGTATAGCGCATCTTTTGTTTACCTTTGATTTAACAAATGTAGGTCAATGCAGTAACCTCTTTCTCCCCTTTGTGCATCCAGAGCCTAACCCCCAAGTGCATGTATACAAGGCCCAACAGCACTTCCTCTTTCCAGCTGTGCAGGTTTAGACAGACAGTTACGCAAAGCAATTCATGCGTCTGAGGCCTCTGGCAAACACTTCCTCTACACAACTGCGGGGTCACACAGGCAGCTTTACACAGTAATTCACACTAAAATGTCTCTAAGCATATGTATATCAATATCAGTAACAACGCTTAGCATGATTATATTTTTAAGTGTAGGATTCACGTAGGGTACAGATTTGATCATTGGCAAATTATCAAAGATATTTTATCAATATTAATAAAGTTATGAATATGGTTATTAATAACTTTATCAAATCGACAAACAATCAAAACGGGGCACCAACCTGCTTGTCAGGGACCAATAATCAAACTGTGGAACAGTCTAATTTCTGTAAAAATCCTTTAAAAGGAATTAAAGGAAGGGGTGATTTCGAGCGCGACCCGTTCGACCAGCAGTTATCACAACAAATACACCAATAATCACCAGCAACTGCTAATTAAGTATAATCGAATTTATTAACGTCACAATTATCAGTAGCCAATCAATAATCCTTCAATAATAAAAAAAATATATACATTTTACAATATCACAACCAAACAAAGCAAAAACAAAAGCAGCATGTCTTGTGGACACGTCTGTGTCTGTGTGTGTGTGTGTGTGTGTGTGTGTGTGTGTGTGTGTGTGTGTGTGTGTGTGTGTGCGTGCGTGCGTGCGTGCGTGTGAGAGTGAGTGAGTTAAAGAGGAGGGGCGGTGTCGAGATGTAGTTCTAATACAAAAACAACTCCAAAAATGGCTACTCCTGTGAGCTGCACATAACTATTCAGCCTCAAGAGGGCGGTAGTGGTGCTGCCCTACGAAGCAGCTTGATTGGTTAGGGTTAGGCATTTCACCTCGAGTGGTTAAGGTTAGGGTTAGGGGATTGGTCAGGGGATAGGACCTGTACGTGTTAGCATGGACGCCTGGCCAATAGTAGTGTGTGAATGCTATTGAAGGGCGGGTCTTGGCGTGGCCATAGTGGGATTCGTATTATCGCTGCCCGGAGAGGGCTGAAGAAGCCGAGGTGGGGGTTGCTAGGCAACGCGCACGTTTATACCATATGCTAAATCACCTATTAGCTCTATACAAACCCCACGTGGTTAAGTTAGCAGCGTTAGCTCGGGAGCTACGTGGTTAGCTTATATGTCCGTGTGTGGGTTAGTAAAAGGAACAGAATAAAGGAGGAAAAGAAAAGAAACACTCTGATCTTAGTTATCGATAATGGCCAGCTCCCTCAGCCACCCAGGTCTGGACCCCACGTGTAGTTAGGACAGACTGAGACTTTTGATTTACCGAGGGAAACGGCCACTATAACCACTCTAGTGGCTAACAGCTGATTCACCGCGATTATCTCGCGGACAGTAACTAAACTCCTTCAAAGGAGTGGTTTAGCAGGTAGCGTTTACGGTTTTAACCCAGCTACTTAGCACAACAGAATCAAACGGTATAATGATCATTATACATTCACAGCAACAGATTAATAACCAGATATGGCCAATACATGATTACAATCAGATCACATTAATGGCACAAGCGGTAGCGAACCCTTTGCTCATTAATAACAAACCAAAACGCACTAGTTCTAATATCTGCCCAGAACTGTGTAAAGCCTTACTGTGCGTTGTTTGTCAGTTAATCTCCTGCCAGAGTTTAACGATCTGTTTCGTCCAAAACAGGGGACGATACGTGATCCAGGTCGACAAGCAAGAAACAGAACGCTGTCCTTTTCTTGAATCTAGGCTGATTAAACCCGTTGCAGATGAGGGAATACCCGGCCAGTATTTCCTCGGATCCCCTTTGTATATCAGACCGATATAAATTTGTCCCAGCTCAACTCGACCAGCGAGGTGATGCTGGCTAGCTAGTCCGGACTAGTGCTTCCTGTCAGTAACCCGGGGTCACCATGAAAAGCGAAGAAACACACGCCCCGACGGCTTTTATCCTATCTCCACCTCCTAGTGGCGGGGTGGTGCATTCAAAGGTCCGACAGCCAATGGGAAAGCGCAACCATCTCACAGGTGTGAAGCAGTTCTTTGTCTCACCACCAGTCTGCCGTGCCCTCCACGTGTTGAATGTAGAATCTCCATCTTAGGGACTCTGCTTCCAAGTAGCAGCCTGTAGGAGTTTGGTGAAACTGGCTTTGGGATTCACATGTAGGCCAAGATCCTTTGTCTGTGCAGTCAACTCACTCTGAGCCAAATCACTGTTTAACCAGCTTCTTGGTCCCCAACATAAGCAATCATATAATTTAAAGGCACATTAACACTCACAAACCAAAATCAAAAGCAGTATTATAGTTTCACAAGCAGAAATATATATTTAGCTGTTTTTGGGTTAAACTCATGTCACAAGCAGAAATACAGTCTCAACTGTTCTTGAGCTAGAACATGTCAAAAGCAGAAGTGTAGGTTTGGCTGTTTTTTGAATTAATACAAATACATTTCAAAAAGCAAATATATTTCAACAAGCAGGAGTATAGTTTTTGATTGTTTTTTTGGATTTTCACATACTCTCATTCAACAGGACTGCATTTATAAATCACCTTTCTACTTCACCAGACAAATAGCTTTACAATTTGCTACAATTCTTGGTTCAGCGTCTTGCTCAAGGAAACTTCGACAGGACAGGAGGAGCCGGGGATCGAACCGCCAACCCTGTGGTTAAAGGATGACCCGCTCTGAGCCACAGCCGCGCCATTTGAAATGCATTACCATTAATGGCTTAGTGCTTAAAACTTAGCACCATTTTTTGAGACCAAATTTTTATGGGTTTACTTTTCTACTCCTGTGCATTCATTATGGAGGAGACATTACATATGAAAATCAACTAACGGAAATATTGTATTGACATACATACACACTAGGGCGTAATTTCCACTGGAGACGGGGGGGACATGTCCTCTCCACTTTTTAAAATCCAGTTTGTGTCCCACCCCCCAACTTTCAAAATAGTTTGAAATTATTTTATTTATCTCAGTGATCTGCCCCTATTTTAAACAATAAACACAGTAAGACATCTTGTTCTTTTACATGGATTAGTACTATTCTTTCTGGAAGAATTTATCATTATGATCAACTTAATTATTTCCTGGATTTTGTATCATCTTAGTCCCTAAAATTATGTAGAAATGGAAGGAAATGGGATTCAAATAGAAACATTATTTTGGCGCAGGACACCCAGACCCCTTGTGTCTCCCCTGTGTTTTCTGACCACGGTGGGAAATCTGGAGCAGTAGAAGTTAACCCTCTCCTTGATTTCATGTTTATGGAGAAGGAGAACCAGGAAATGAGTCGGGAGGGGGGGAATGCAACGCTACCAAGCCACGGCCGAGCGACGTGTGTCGCTGCGACGTGTAGTTTAATTTTTTGAGAGATGCACGTCAGGCTACGGCGTAGGGTCCGGCGTAGACGCAGAGGGGTCTGCGGGGGTATGCCGGCGATTCTACGCAGAAGCATAAAAAGGCCTTAACCCTTGTGTTGACTTTGGGTCACATTGGCCCGTTTTCAATTTTTGTTTTATATCAGAAAATATGAGACGTAAGAATAAGCGCTGAAAATGTATAGAAGAAAAATTTAACAATTTAAAATGTTGGAAAAAGCAAAAAAAAAAACTGTGAAAAAAAGGTGTCGTTTTTTTCAAGGTTGACGCGAAGACAACACAAGGGTTAAGGTTAGCAGTCTTTACGGTCATGTGTTCAGGAAAGAGTGGACCCAAATGCAGAGATCAGGCAGGCAGGCAGGGGAAGATTGAGTAGGGTTTATTATTATTATTATTATTATTATAATAGGGTACAAAAACCATAGCAACAAAAGGAGTCCTGATGCAGCAGGCAACAAACGTCCAAGGTAGGGAAAAAACCAGAACAGGGAATCCAGGGGGGCACGAACTGAAGACAGGCACGAGGAAAAACAAACTGAGCTGGCAAGGAAACAACTGACGCAGGCTAACAGGGACAGGACCCAAAACGATCTGACAAGAGACAAAGGGAACACAGAGGTTAAATACATGAGGTAATGAACAAACGAGGGACAGGTGATACAGCAGGTGAAACACATTAGGAGAGACAGGGTAATCAACAAAGGCGGGAAAACACAGGAAGTAAAACTGGACAAGACAGAAACGCAGACTCAAAGAATCAAAATAAAACGGGAACCAGAACGTAAACGGGGGAATGCACCACAGGGAACAGAAAAATACACAACAGAATATATACAGACAATACACAACAAAATATACACAGGCCACAGGATACAATAAAAACAGGAAACCTGCAAAAAATAACAATAACAGGCAACAGAAAGTCCAAAACCACAACACTTTACAGTTACATTCAGCCGTAAAAGGTTACGGTCAGCCGGGTACAGAGCACCTGGAGCTGTCTGTCCTCTCAGGGGCCGTGGCAGTTGAGTTTAGCCGACAAAAGGTTATTGTCCTGCGGTGCCGACTAGTTAAGATTAATAAAAAGATCCTGGTTTGGGTTAACACTCCCAGGACACAAACATGTGTTTCCATCGGTGAAAGTCTTGTGTTATTCCCAGGAGACAAACTCTGCCCTCAGGTTAAAAGCCCTGCGCTCTTATGCACCAGCAGTCGATGTGGTGCATACAGCAAGGAATACATACAAATTACAGTGCTTTACTTTACGTAGCTATCTGTAAAAATGGTTGATTAGAACAGCCTGATTGGTGTGCTATGCCCGGGCCAAAACTTTCAACTAATATTTTGATCGCAGTTCATTATTATTTTCCAACCGCCATTTAAATCCTGTATGATTCTAACTATAACCCGTTCCCATCAGTCTATTCAACCCCCTCCCAGCCCTCCCACAGACCTGAGTTCTTATTTCTTTCAAACTAGCACCATGTTTTTGAGCTGTGGATAGGTCTGGAGAATGTCGGGCTCTTTGAGAACTTTAAGAAAACGAGAGCAGGATTCTTGACCTCCATCGATCACTTGATCCATCAGCTCAGTAACACGTTCTTCTGGCTGTGAGATATGCTTCAATCTCTGATATTGTCTGTCTGTGACAATACGTTTGGCGTGAACATGCTGCAGAATGAAGGAGCGATCTGCCATCAGGCACTCAACAAGTTCCACCTTGTGATGAATGATTATTTCCACAGCAGGGCCCTGCAAAAGACAGGAGGTGTTGCTTATTAATCGTGAATGAATGAGGTTTTATGAAATGGGTCATTTGCTTTTGGGAAACTATACTTTTTTCAACTGTGGGATAAAGTTAGCTGCCATTTTTCTGTTTCAGCATGTGGTTTGTAGGCGTGCATGTGGGGATTGCCTGTTATTTTGATTAGTCAATGTGTGCCTTAAGAGTGTGAATGTGTTTTTCTTTGCCCTATTGCTGGTGACCTGTCCAGTATGTACTCCCCTTTCTGCCCTTGCATGCTGGCCTAAACTTCCCTGAACAGCAGATCTGATGGAAGAATCGTAGGTTTGGTCCAGCTCCGCTCACTTAGCAGATGTTTACTGGATCAGTAGCAGCTTTTTTTTCTTTTTCAAAAGCAGTTAAACAAAGCATTGGAGTTCTCGTCAGATGTTCTAACTCAAAGCTCAGCAGCTCATCTTTGAACCAGATTTTGACCATAAACTTTTCAATATTGGTCTGTTGATTATGAAACTAGAGCCCTAAGGCAGTTTGCTGAGGTTAGTTTAGCTTAGCATAACATCTGGAAACAGGAGTAAACAGCTGGTCTGGCTCTGTCTAAAGGTAACAAAGTCCACCTAAAATCATCTATTAAATTTACTAAGATGTTAGAACATTTTTAGTGTAAAAATGAAAAATAGCTGCTTCTTGGCCAGAAGCAACGTGTTAAAGTATTCTTTTAGTGTGTGTGTGTGTGTGTGTGTGTGTGTGTGTGTGTGTGTGTGTGTGTGTGTGTGTGTGTGTGTGTGTGTGTGTGTGTGTGTGTGTGTGTGTACCTGAGAGGATGGCGGTGTCTTGTCTATTCTCCCTGAGAGAGGAAAGCCGTGTTAGGATTTGCTGAATATATATACTGTAATGCAGAATAAATATGGAACAGAAGGTTGTCAAATTACCTGCAGGTACTTGTGATTGTTTTATGGTCAAATTGAAATTGAGATCACCGTTAATATTGGCATGAGATATTACATCATTACAAATCACACTTCCATTAGTTGCGATGTAATCTCCTCGGGGAACTTCTCCAACAGCATTTCCTGAAAGAAGAAAAGATCAATTTAAATGTTGCCTCTTGTAATAAAACATATTTTACAAAGGCCCAAACATAATTGGAGTTATAGTCATGTAGCCTATTTCACAACCTTTTCATTTGATGACTTCCCACTGCATGGAATACTCATGCTTACCAGTAGGACCGCTTCCTGGATGTCTCTCTATTTCAATCCCCATGTTGAGGTGGTTTCCTGTTGCACCTATGACTTTTCTGTTGGTAACAACACTGTTACCACCAGCAAACACTTTTGGTGTGGACGGCCCTGTAAATTAAATATGAATAAGAAGTCATCCTTCAGAAACGTATGAACAATGTATAGAAAAGAGAAACATGAACCTGTGACTTGATTTAAGGCGAGACACTAGTCTGGGAAAACCCTGACAGACTTCCGGCAAATTTGAGATTTGCTCTGCAAGTCAGTCTGGCCAAGAGCCCATTCACCACTCCCAGCCGTTGAGGCGGGCTTTACACGACGACGATAGCGCAGCGACGGCGAGCAGCTTTTTGTTTACATTCAACATGACTGCTGCTGTCGCTGCTACGTCACCCGGATCGTTGGTCTGATTGGTTGAAGGACTATCCAATTGCGCCCCAGAGGCATTTGAGCGGCGTCCGTTGGTGACGCCCCTTTGGAAATGGGCTGTGGATGAAGCTTGCCCAGACCCACTCTCAGTTACAACTGAGAAGGGTCTGGTGTCAACTAGGGATGCACCGAATATTCGGCCACCGACAATTTTCGGCCGAAAATGGCCCAAAAGGGCATTTTCGGTTTTCGGCCGAAAAACTTTTATCACCGAAACAATACGGCCGAAAATGTTGTGATGACGCAAACAGAAACCGCGACCTGCACGTGTGTCAGTACCCGATCCGTTCCACCTGCAAAGCGTCTCCTAAGCAAAGAGGTTGAGACGGACCACGGAGTGAAAACAATGAAAAGTGCTCTTAGAGTCTGTCAGCACACATTTCACTGAGATCTATTCAGATCCTCTGCACTTCATCGCGACTGTACTTGATCCGCGTTATAAAGACCATTACGTGGATGCGGAAATAAAGCAGGGCGCACGAGAAATGATCCAGGCCGCGATGGATGCGGAGAACCCGCGTGGAGACGGAGCAGCGCCCAGCGCAGGAGGAGATCAGAGCGCAGAAAAAAAGACTTGTCTCTCTGCACCAGATGAGGGGCATGCACCCTCGCTGTCTGATATGTTCAGGGAAATCCTGCAAGAAAGTGCCTCAAATAATAATAATAATAATAACAATAAGTAATCTATTCTGTTCTTAGGCTACTATATACTGTATGTGACTATCAGATTGTAGCCATATTTCTGCTAGATATTTTTTTTTATTAAACTTTAATATTAATTTATACAATTGCAATGCCTTGATTTTAGTAAAGTTAGTACACAGTCATAGCCATAAATGCAATGGTACTAATAATTGGCTTAATTTCTTTCGGGGTTTCGGTTTCCGGTCTTGGTTTCCTCTTTTTTCGGTTTTCGGTTTCGGCCAAGAATTTTCATTTCGGTGCATCACTAGTGTCAACCAGGCTAGCGAGACACTACAGGTGAATAGGGTAACATTTTAAAATAATAGATATAACCATGAAACTTCCTCAGTTGATTACTTACACAAATATATAAAAAAATGTATTACAAGTTTTTGAAATGTTTGATTATGCAAATGAGGTATTATGTCCTTAAATATGCGCAATTTTGCATATATTTTTGGCAGATAGATCTGAACATATGATAAAGCCAGGTGCAAAATTATTTTTTCATTTTGTTTACACACAAGATGAAAACAAAATTTCAGAGGGATTTCAGGATATCTGCTTTCATTACCTAGGATATTTTTTGATTAAAATGTCACATAAATCAGGCCAGGAATGATTTATTAACAAATCCCTCTGAAGATATCTTCAGAATACTGCTAAGTGTATAACTGGAAAGTTTGGTGTACATAGGTGCTACATAGGCTGAGATGTTTATACTGGAGAATGACAAAAAAACTCATTTTGAGAAAACGGCATTACAAGATTTAAATAGGGGAATTTAATACATTTCTATTGGAAAAGAAAATTGCTCAAAAACAGAATAAATGCTCAGGCCTTTAGTAATAATAATGTAGAATATATCAAGCTCATTAAAACTGATTATTTAATAACATGGCAGGGATATAAGGCCTACAACTGCAGTAACTCAACATTGGCAACAAATTAACAAATTAACATTGGCGTATCATGTACAAAGTTGCCGACTAGACAGTTGTATGGACATAGAACAAGACCAACAGTAGATGTCACAGTGTTCTAAAGTCTAATTGTCCATTCCAGCACCATATGTATTTTAGCTGTGCTCAGACTCTTGCGCCTATGTTTTACACTGGCAGTTGTGAAGGCCTCAGCTTTCGAGATCCTGAGCATCTTAGTTTCTCTCATCGAATCGACCGTCACAACTGTGCTCTGAAGCCACAACTTCTCCATAACAGAAAGCATGGCAGAGGCACCTTCATAGAAGGTGGGGATGGCCATACTTGCTGCTGCCTCAAGCTTACTTTTCCCCACAAAACAGTCCCCTCAGTCAGCCGATGGTGAAGCTAACTAACCAGGCTCCCATCAGCACTGGTTCATAACCACACAACAGAACAAAACTAATTATGAATCATTCAAAAGACCAATATTTGGAACATTGGAGAAAGCAAACAAAGTAGACTAAATTGTTATTTGACAGAGTATCTGCACGCTGTCAGAGACACGAAGAAGAGACGGATCCTGACTAAATACAGGCTCAGTGACCACCAACAGGGTCAGACAGACAGGTCAGAGAGACGGGCTCAGTGACCACCAACTGGGTCAGACAGACAGGTCGGCGAGAGAGAGACAGGCTCAGTGACCACCAGCTGGGTCAGACAGAGATGACCTTCCTTCCTCCACTGGGAAAAACTATCTTCACTAAGAGATTTACACCTTGGAAAAATAGCCCCAAAAAAATAACCCTTCCCAAAGTTAACACCAGAAAATAAGCTGGAGGTTCTCCTAGGAGAGGGGACAGCAGCTCTACTGGCAGCTAAATATGGATCTGCCTGCCACAGCCTGAGGGACTCACAACCACTTTAGGATCCCAACATTACAGATAGTATTGTATAATAATTATATTATAGGCCTACAAAAACTGTAACTGTTGTGTAATAGCCTAATTGTTTTGTAATATAGTGTGTTGTATCGCGATCAGTACAGTGTAGTTTATATGTGACACATTATATAATATGATATCGTATATTAAATATGTCACATATATACTATAACTACATGCAGGATACATTTCTGTAAATTGATTTGTGAGAGAGAGAGAGAGAGAGAGAGAGAGAGAGAGACTGCTGTGTGCCGCTCTGATTACCTCCGTTGTCTGAACACTGTTTTCCGATCGACGTAGGCCTACTACGTGCAGGCCTTTCATCGTCTGCTGTCTTCTTAGTTTGTAATCCCCTGGGTCTTCTTGCTAAGGACAACTGTTTCCGTCTTCTCTGAGTTGATTTTCGACGACGCACTTCTTTCGCCATTTTGAGCTACCGCGGAAATATCAGAGCGGGTCACGTGACGATTCTGAACGAATCCCGTTGTCAGAAATTGGCTCGCATCAGCCAATGAGATTGCTCATTTAGGGTTAACTCCCACCTCCCCTTTTTTTACTGTCACGATTAGTTGCTGATGAAAAGGAAATGACCATATTTGGATCCGACAGCATTGCAATTTGCAGAGGAGAGAGAGAGAGCTTTCTAATGATTATAATTATTGTGATGACAGGGAGCAGCGGGATGATTTCGAACGCCAGCTTTTGTTGAATTTAGGAGATATCTACCAACGCAAACAGATAAAGTGTAGTAAAATAAAGACATAAATGTGTATTTTGGACTTTTTTTCACCACAAGTCTGAATAAGACATGTTATTGAAGAAAAAAAAAAAAATCTCAAAATTGACCAGTTAAAAAAGGTCCACTTCCAGTATCTACAGTGCAGACAGCAGCTGTATACTACTATTTTACAGGCTGATGTTTAGCTACATTGTTTCAATATCCATTGTAATCGAAATACCATTGAAATCCTATTGATCTCTAGGTATGATTTAAACGTTGTTTCAATGATAATAGAGGGCCGGTGCAACATAATGAAGAATCAACGTCAGAGTTCGATGTTGATTCAATGACTTTATCGTTGACAGCAAGATGTTGATTTAACATCGTTTCAATGACTATTTGCTATGTGTTACTGACAGCTGTCTCCTCCCTTTTGGATTATTATTTTCAAAAGCACTCTCATCTTGTCTAATGCACTGCTTTGCATTTTTTACCTCGAGAAACTCATTCACAGATCAAATCTCCCCACACTTATTAAGTGTATACATGGTCACCTGCAGTCTGCTTTTGCCACGGGTCCATGATCTGCAACGAGACAGAACATTTAACAGAAAGGCAGTCTGACACGTGCTTAACGTGGATTTCTTGGTTCCCTCCTGTAAAATAATGACCTTAATTTCAATAATTCACCCAGAACCGAAAGTGAAAATGTTTTTGCCTATATAATTACGCAATACAATGCAAGAGTCGTAGGCATTATTCTGTAAAGTTAGAGGACAGGAAGAGGCAACACGTAAAATAAATTAATAACTTGTTTTGATCTTTTCACCTTTTAATTATATCGCTGTTGTTGTGTGTTTTCGTAGCCTGCGGGACTATATCCACTGTTTGTTTGCAAACAGAATGTAACTCTTATCCGACTGTAAAACTATCTGTAGCCTAAGTGCAATAAAAACACAGTAGGCTACGTATGTAGAATAAAATGAGGAAATTCCTGTATGCATATGTATGCAGAAAAGTTCAATCACCATAAAGACTCAGAGGACAGAGGCTATATTTACTTTACCCAAACTAGTTCCACATCTGGACTGTCTCTTTATGACACTAACAAAGCGCTCATAGCCTACCTTTGTTGGAAGTGGTTTGTCGGGGTGTAGATAAAGTCCAACAAAACCTGCGGGTAGAAAATGACTGTAGATCTAAAGGAGGAAATATGAAAAAGTTCTCTGCTTATATAGACGTCGGAAACCAAAGGTTTGTTGCTTCCTGCGTCTTCGCTGTGCCAGGGTTACGCGCCGGGCAGCAGAGATAGTACAGCTGTACTTCCTTTATTCTCTCCCACAGTGTGTGTGGAACATCCAGCCAGCTGGGGGTAGGGCATACACAGGCAGCATACACACCAGTTTAACATGGTGGTCTGCTCTGAAGCACAGCACACTCACAGGTTTACATATCTACGTGTTGCGTTCACAGTCTATGGTTGCGCTACAGCAGCCCATTGGAACTCCTCCTTACTGTAGCTGTCTGTGAGATCTCCATTGTAGCTCAGAGCGCTGTTAAATGTCCCATCACTCTGAGTGAACTCTGTGATCTGAACCTGACCTACAGCCTGCCAGTGGTGGAAGAAGTATTCAGATCCTTTACTTAAGTGAAAGTACTAAAACCACACTGTAAAAAAAAAACACTCTGTTGCAAGTAAAAGTCCTGCATTGGAAATGTTACTCAAGTAAAAGTATGCAAGTATCATCGGGAAAATGTACTTAAAGTAATACATGTAAAAGTACTCAATGCAGGAAATCTGGATGCTCTGATTGGATAAACTCTACACACTCCGATCTGGTATCAATTAAAGGTTGAGCCAAATTATTTCCCAATGAATTATCAAAGAGAACCAAATCAAATATGCCCATTTCTCCTCATATCTGATATGTTACCGCTGGAGAAAGACACAAATGGTGCGTAGATTTAAGAGCCGATGGCAGGATCATATCAAACTAATCGACTCACTTGTGTAACAGCATATTGTGTGTGTGTCTGTGTGTGAGAGAGAGAGAGAGAGAGAGAGAGAGAGAGAGAGAGAGAGAGAGAGAGAGAGAGAGAGAGAGAGAGAGAGAGGCTTAGTGTATTGTACTACTCAGGTTTCTGTCCCCAGTGATGGACTAAGAATTAAAAAGTCTCTTAAGTACAAAATGTTGAAAGGTGAATGTTAAGTTTATTTAAATGATCATCCCATTGCATGTTGTATACAATCATGAATTCGAATTATACTGTTGCCAAATTGATCGACATGGGAAACCCAAATATTCAAAAACAAACCCTTTACACTGGTGACCTCTAGTGGCTTGGTAGATGATGTGCAGCAGTCTGCATGTAACTACATAATGTTAATGCAAGGTGTAATGTTGAATTCAGACAAAATGTATCAACATGTACAAATATCTGCCAATGACTGTAAACTGCTTTGGCAACATGTTTTTTTTTTCATCCCAATAAAGCTTATTGAATCGAATTGAATTAATAGATGAGGCCCCCATGATTAATTATTGTTCCTTTATTGCAATATTTGATGATGAGATCACAGGAGTCAGAAAAAAGAGAAAAAGAAAAAATATTGCATGGAGAAAGTGTAAGCAATTGTGTATATAACACATGCAAATAAATGTGTGAACATATACACAAACACATACATAGTAAACCTAAAAAAAAAGTACAACTTAATTAACATCCCCAGAAAAAAAACAGTAAATGCTAAAACTATTTTAAAAAGCAAGACACTCAATAACCCCAGCCGGCCTACATGGATGACGATGCTTATAGGGACGCCCTATTGAGCGTCTTCCTCTTAATATAAGTTAGCAAACAGCCTGAGTAGACACTGGTGATGGGGAAGAGAGCTGGCTGAAGATCTGGTAATGGATGATGATGGAATGTGGAGCGGGTCTTGTGATGAGTAGAGTTGGAGGAACCCTGGGCCCTGGATGTAATGGAGACTGGAGGTGAATGGGGTGGCCACCATGTTTCTTGGCCTGTTCAGTGAAGAGAGGCTAACAAGAGCAAAGTATTCATCTGATTTGGAGGAGGTTAATTTCTCTTTCCACTATCTGGCTCTCTGTTCTAAACTATAGAGGTGTACAAAAAGTGTGTGTGTGTGTGTGTGTGTGTGTGTGTGTGTGTGTGTGTGTGTGTGTGTGTGTGTGTGTGTGTGTGTGTGTGTGTGTGTGTGTGTGTGTGTGTGTGTGTGTGTGTACCTGAGAGTCCGGCAGTGTCTCGTCTACTGTGCCTGAGAGTGGAAAGCAGTGTTAGGATTTTCTGAAATGTCCAGAAGACAGAATATATATGCAGAATATCAGTCAATATGGAACAGAAGTTGGTCAAATGTTACCCGAACATACTTTTGGTTTCACAGTCACTGATACATCTATATCCCCATCAACATGAACATCAGATATACGATCAGTACAAATCACACTGCCGCCACGTGCAGAGCAATCTGCCTGCGCTACTTCTCCACCAGCTTTTCCTAGAAGAAAAATGAAAGAAAATATGTGCTCAATTCAAATATTGCCTTCTTGTATTGAGACGTGTTGAGGAATATTACTGCTTACCACTCGGACCGCTTCCTGCATCACTCACTGTTTCAACCGCCATTTTGAATTTTTTTCCTTTTATATTTTTGATTGTTCTGTCGGTAACAACACTGTTGCTATCGGCGACTGGTCGTGTCCGTGGGCCTGTAAATATGAATAACAGTCATCCTTCAGAAACGTATGAACAATGTATAGAAAAGAGAAACTTGAACCTGTGACTTGATTTAAACCGGATTCATGTTGAGGTCCACTTCCAGTATCTACGGTGCAGACAGCAGCTGTATACTACTATTTTACAGGCTGAAGTTTAGCTTCAGTGTTAGAGCTGAGAAGCTGTTGCTGTTGCTGCTAATGTTCTGGAAGCTGCCTCACAATGTCAAAGAAGAACTGACAGCCCTCTCCTCCCTTTTGGATTATTATTTTCAAAATCACTCTCATCGTGTTTAATGCACTGCTTTGCATTTTGTACATCGAGAAACTCATTCATAGATAAAAATATCCCCACACTTATTAAGGATGTAATGAGGGTCACCTGAGATTAAAGCCACGACTCTCTCTGCGACTGGCCACATCCAGTCAAACGCTGGCCTTATCCAATCCAACACTGACTTCAACCAGTCCATGATCTGCAATAAGACAGAAAATATTGCACAAGGTACTTAATATAAAAGCAGTTTGACATATGCTTAAAGTGTATTTGTTGGTTCCCTCCTGTAGAATAATTAACTTCAAATCATTCACCAAGAATCCAAAGTGAAAATGTTTTATTACAGACTAAAATACAAAACTTGTGTGCCACTTGGGGAAATTCTGTCAAGTTAGAGGACAGGAAAACACAAAAAGGAAGACCGAGTCAAACAAAGACGACCACAATCACCTGAACACATCCTGTTAACTGGTTATTAAGATTCTGTAAACCCTCTGCACCCAGAGCTAGAAGAACTGACCCCTGTGCTGTCTGAAAACATGTCATAGAACATCAGACTGCAGTTTCCTTGCCACTATAAAATACTCTGTAGAGTGTTTTCTGTGTGTTTTCTCCAAGTATTAGCCAAAAGGGAAAACAATCAACATATTTCTCTGATTATCCACTGCTGGCATAAAAACCTTCACTGAAATGTATCTTTACGGGACTAAATATTTCTGGAGAGTCTCACAACTGCGGTAGAATTTCCTGCTTACAGTACAAACTCATGCTGTTTAAGATGAGACAGTGGTACCCAGGTCTCTTTCAGGTCAGCAGTGGTGGAACTAGTATTCAGATCCTTTTACTTAAGTGAAAGTACTAATACCACACTGTGAAAAAATACTCTTACAATTAAAAGTCCTGCATTGAAAATGTTACACTAAGTAAAAGTACGTAAGTATCATCAGGAAACCATACTTAAAGTAATAACGTGACTGTAGGAACGTAGGAAAGAGAAGTTGTTGTAAAAGTAAATGACGCAGAAGCATCCTCACACATCAGGAGATGAATGAGGAAATATAAAACCTTATTTGGTCATTTCTAATCTTGTATGTGCAGCATGAGATTAAATACACATTAAAGGGGTGATAGAATGCAAACCTGATTTTACCTTGTCATAGTTGAATAACGACAGTTTGGAGGGTAAACAGGACATACATAGAACCTTAACGGGCAAATCTCAACGAACCACCGAGTTGACGTCAACTCGGTGGTTTGAAGAAATGTGCGTGAGGCATCAATAGGCCTACTTATTAAGAGTAATCATTATTCCCACAAAACGGGGCTGAAAACGTGCGTACGCCACTTCCCACGCAAAGGTTGTGATTTATAAAAAACAAACTTGACGGGAGAATGTGCGGTCCTCCACGCAAACTCTGACCCATGCGTACGCACATTTTGGAGACAAAATAGGAATTAGCGACGCAGATGGTGATATGGTGAACTGAAGTCAGAATGCAGAAAGTACATGTGGGAATAAGGGTTATGTTTAAGTATTAATGCCTCACGCACATTTCTTCACACCATATGAAGATTAAATCCAGCAGTGTTATTTGCGCTTGTACTGAGTGATAATTGTTCCATAAACACCTCAAACTCAAATCTTAAATAAAAACTCGTTCTTAATATTTAATCAGCGCTGTCTCGCAGTCCCATTGTCCGCTACGGAGCGCAGGAGGAGGAGATGACCCGACTGCATGGAATACAGGATAGCATCAAATACCCTACCATTAGGCCTAGATAACTGCACAACACAGTGTAAATAACTAAATATGTGTCTTTAATACTGTGCATATATCATCAAATGTCAAAGTCTGGAAATACAGCCAATCGTTACGCTCTATGTCCTTGTTATCAGTCCAAACTTTAATACTGTTCATAACAAACCCTATATGAAGAAAAGTGGGTTTGCCTATTACATTTCGATTTCAAATTGTATCTCGGGGTGGGGGATACCACCAGTTGATGCTGTGATTTTAGCAAGGTGTTAACAATCACAAATTGTTGTAGACTAAACATATAAATCCTGCGGTGAACCCGTGCGTAATGCTGCATGATGGCACTACTGGCCCTGCAGGAGGACAGCAATGGAAGAATCAGGAGAGAAACTTCAGGGACCATGACGATGACTGGCTCATATGCCGATTTAAATTCCCTAATGTAGCTGTACTAATAATATAGCTGAGCTCTTGGATCTATGTACTGAATTGGGTCCAGTAGAGAGGGCAAGGCGCCGGAACCGTGCCATCCCGGTCCAAATACAGGTCCTCGCCACTCTGGGGGAAACCGGCTGTTTCCAGAGGGAAATGTCAGACAGCTAAGTGTTTTTTTAAATAAATATTATGTATAATCTTCAACTTCATCACTAAGGCTTGTTTGGATATAATATAGTTCTGTTAAATCTTCTTATATACGTCTGGTATATCGAAGCTGTCCCCGAGTGCCGTAATGCCTGCCGTTTTGAAAGATTTCATTTAAAAAAAGGGTAGTCTATAGATCAGGTTTCCCTACACTGTGCGACAACAGGCCGAAATTATAATTCAATTGGCAGCAATTCCCGAGCGTCTGAGAGTTTTATTTATTAATTTTTTTTTTCTCCGCCAGTCGTCATGATTCGGCATGATTCGGTGTAACGAAAGAGCTGCCAGGGTCATTAACATACTGATCAGCATTCACGAGGTGCTTTGCATTGACTATTTATGGTTATAAATGGGCGTGTACAGGGCGGGATAAGAGGCTGATCCACGTACGCACACTTGTAGTCAATCTGTGATTTATAAAGGGAACATTGCTTACAGGTGTGCGTACACACGGTTTTATAAATCTGACTTTTTTTCGGCGTACGCCATTTTAGGCTTTTGGGCGCACGTACACTTATAGTAAGAATCCTACGCACAGTTTTATAAATGAGACCCCTGGGCCAGAATTGGCCCAGTACAGTTATTATTCCCATGACGTGTGATTCGGATCTGGCCCAGACTCATATTTTATATCTGGGGCTCATCTGGCCCTGATCTGTGATTCATATTTACGCTATCAGACAATTAAGGCCAAAACAAATACCCACACAATTTGTAATTTTCAAAATAGTTTTTATTTTTTAATTTTAAAAAGGCAAAAGAGAAAACTACAGCATGAACAACCATCTGACGTGAATCCAGATGCACAAAAAGACAATACAAACCAATACAATCAAAAATCAAAGACAAGAAAAAAGACAAAAAGCATATGATTAAAGATCAATGTTAATTATTCAAATTACTAAAAAAATACAAAACCAAGTAAAACCTAATGTGAACACTGCGCCTACTGTATATTTACTGCTCATTAGTTGGGTGAGACCGGGCACGGCGGCGGCCACCCCCGCAGTCGCAAGGCAGATTAACCATCTGATGGCTAGTGATTCATCTCCGTGTCCGTGGCTTTGTCAGACATGCGATTCTTCCTCACTGCTCCTATAAGACGTAGCCTACAAAAAGAAGCACACAAAGCAAAGAAACAAACAGTATGTTAGATTAAATATTCAAAGATTATTCATTACATGACATTATAGTAAAATGCTTGCACAAATAAATATGAATAGGCTAAATGTGACTTAAGTGGTGTGTAGTGAGTGAATGAGTGAGAGAGTGATTAAGTAAAGACTGAGTGAAAGGCATCTATATGCTTATGAGCCATAATGGCCTAGGTTGCCATCTCACTGAATTAGTTTTTATTGTTAGGGTAACTAACAGACTGGTTTGCCTAGTGGGTATAGCACTAATAAACGATTTTGCAGCTAACACACAATGGACAGATATTCAGTAATTTTGGTGAAGATCACCGATTCAGCCTTAAAGCCTATGTTCACATTAGTTGTGGATGTTTAAAAGAACCTATAGCCTACCCAGCTTGTCTGACACGTCTCAGGTTGTCAGAATGTCAGTGTAAACTAAATTTGTAAACTTTTATGTTTAGCCTATACATATTTAACAGATTAACATGACATCAACAGCAGTTTACTTTTACAATTTTACTTGTATAATGCACTTACAAATAATCACAAAGACGGTGCAGCCTGCAGTCTTCCTCTCTGCATTTCAAATAGAGTTGCGGGTTTATGCAGGAAAAAAGCGTTCTGTTAGTTGTGGCGCGTCTGGTCTGCGCAGCTCCTGCGGATCTGGCCCACACCCGCCGGGCGGACTCAATTCAGTTGTGGCGCGTCCGGTCTGCGCAACTCCCGTGGATCCGCCGGGCGGACTTGTGGCACCTCTGGTCTGCGCAGCTGCCCCGGATCTGAGTCGCACCCGCCGAACGGACTGTCATACTCAGAAGCTACAGACAAGTCTGGCGCAAAGTTGGTGCAGATCTGCATACTGAATGTGACTGCTGCGCGAATCTGCTGATTCGAAAACGGATCTGGCACAGATGTAAATGGGTTCCCATCTGCGTCGCCAATTTTGTCTCCAAAATGTGCGTAATGCATGGGTCAGAGTTTGCGTGGAGGACCGCACATTCTCCCGTCAAGTTTGTTTTTTATAAATCACAACCTTTGCGTGGGAAGCGGCGCACGGTTACTTTCCTACGGTTAGATAGAGCTGCCTATTGTGTGATGAAAACGCCTATGATGTATTGCACCGCGAATCATGCGAATCTGCCAATTTCTGTCTAACTTTACTGAAGTTGTAAAACCTTATTTGGTCATTTCTAATCTTGTATGTCCAGCATGAGTTTAAATACACCTTAAAGAAGACAAGAACTACTTCATCTTAATTTTCCTCAAACGAGATTCAACCTAAGTCATCAAACTCTCCTGAAACTTCTTCAAATCTCCTAATTCAGGCTCTCCAAAGTTCTCCAACAACAAATAACGCACAAAACCTACCTGTATTTGGTGTGACTTATCTTAAGCCTGCTGTAGATTAAAAAGGTGTCGGTTACTAACCGAGAGACCACAGCTCACTGCTTCCTTCCTCTTCTTGTCTACAGGTCCCGCCCTTATTATCTGCGTGCCAAAAGCTTGCTGCTTCCTTCGTCTTTCTTGACCGTGTGCCAGGGGTAGTGTAGTTTACTAAGTTATCAGCATTCACGAGGTGCTTTGCATTGAATATTTATGGTTAAAAATGGGCGTGTACAGGGCGGGATAAGAGGCTGATCCACGTACGCACACTTGTGGGTAGATTCATAAAGGGAACATTGCTTACTGTTTTTTTGGCACACGCTTTCGGCTTTTTGGGCGTAGCCTACGTACACTTTTAGTAAGGATCCTACGCACAGTTTTATAAATGAGACCCCTAATGTGTGTGTGTGTGTGTGTGTTAGAGCGAGGAATCAGTGAGAGAAACAAAGTGTCTCCCCTATCTTTCCGAAACCAAAAGCTTACTGCTTCCTTTGCCTTCACTGTGTGCCAGGGGTAGTGTAGGTTACTCCCTAAATAACGCAATCCGGGAAAAAACACTGTTTTCCTCCGGGTACTTTCTCTTCCTCTGAACTCTTAATCCACATACCCAGAGCTCCTTGGTCTTATCGCTTACTCCACACCCCCAGAGCTCCTTGGTCCAAAGCCAGATACCCAGGGCCTCTATCCAGGACAGAGAGGCAGGGGTGTCAACTAAGTTATTAACTCAATATTCATCTTCACCTGTCAGTATTTCTACAGCATAGCAGTTGGATGTGACCCAGCAACAAATGTCCTCTCATACGGATTCAAATGAACTGAGTAGGTCTGGATGCTCTGGATAAAACCTACACACCCCAGTCTGGGATCAATTTAAGGTTAAGATCATTTATTTGCTAAGTGACATTGGATACTTCACTGCTGGAGAAAGATTGTCTGTCCCCCATTAGACTTACAATTCAAAAGCATGTTAAGTAAAAATCATTATTATTTAATATACAATATGTTTTTTACTGACACATTTTTGATAACAACATATAAAAATGAATGCCCAAAACCTGACACACACACAGACACACGCACATACATCCAGTGGCTTGGTAGATGACGTGCAGCAGTCTGCATGTAACTACATAATGTTGATGCAAGGTGTAATGTCAAATTCAGACAAAATGTATCAACATGTACAAATATCTGCCAATAACTGTAAACTGCTTTGGCAACATGTTTTTTTTTCTCCATCCCACTAAAGCTTATTGAATTGAATTAATAGATGAGGCCCCCATGATTGATTAATGTTCCTTTATTGCAATTTGATGATGAGATCACAGGAGTCATAAAAAGAGAAAAAGAAAAAATATTGCATGGAGAAAAAAGACCTATATAAGCAAGCAAACTTATATATAGCGCATGCAAATACATGTATGAACATATACATAAACACATACATAGTAAACTTAGTTCTTCTAAAGAACCAGATTTAATAGCATGATGCTTACACTTAATTAACATCTGCAGAAAAACAACAGTAAATGCAAAAACTATTTAAAAAAGGAAGACACTGTTAAGAAATTTTAAAATACGCGATCGTTTGATTTCTGAGGAGGAAGGAGAGACTTGGGTCGAATTGAAAGTTAAGCAAAAGGTTTAATAAAACAGCATGATGAAAACGACATGACAAAAACAATCAAAAATAAAACATGAAACACTGCCAGCAGTGGACTACAAGACATGCTTCCCCTTGTGGGGTCACAGTTTGCAGTCCTGTGACATGACAAAACAATACACTGTAAACAGCGGACTGCAGAACCTTGTTCCCTTGTCGGGTCCCAGGCTCGCAGTCCCGAAATCCCCTCTGTTTCCGCATTATATTCCTGTAGAATTGTGGGTGTTTTCCTTGAATGAAAAGTCTCTCAGGTTAAGGACACACCTGATTTCAGGTTTACTCCAGGTCACAGACAAAAGTTGGTTATCATGGTACTGCCGATTCTATTCAAGTTTACAGATATGCATTTCCTTTGTTCTAATCAAGTCTAGCCCAGCAGGGAGTGGCTCCCCAAAATGCAGAGACAACAGTTACCTTTCCTGTGGGGACAATGAGTCTTCTCCAGTATGCTAAATGACAGATATGACCCATCCGGCCTACATGGATGACAGTTCTTATAGGGACACCCTATTGAGCATCTTCCTCTTAATATAAGTTAGCAAACAGCCTGAGTAGACACTGGTGATGGGAAAGAGAGCTGGCTGAAGATCTGGTAATGGATGATGATTATTGCATAATATTGCAATATTTGATGATGAGATCACAGGAGTCAGAAAAAAAAGAAAAAGAAAAAATATTGCATGGAGAAAGTGTAAGCAATTGTGTATATAACACATGCAAATAAACATAGTAAACATAGTTCCATATTTAATAGCATGAAGTAAAACTTAATTAACATCCCCAGAAAAACAACAGTAAATGCTAAAACTATTTTAAAAAGCAAGACACTCAATAACCCCAGCCGGCCTACATGGATGACGGTGCTTATAGGGACACCCTATTGAGCGTCTTCCTCTTAATATAAGTTAGCAAACAGCCTGAGTAGACACTGGTGATGGGGAAGAGAGCTGGCTGAAGATCTGGTAATGGATGATGATGGAATGTGGAGCGGGTCTTGTGATGAGTAGAGTTGGAGGAACCCTGGGCCCTGGATGTAATGGAGACTGGAGGTGAATGGGGTGGCCACCATGTTTCTTGGCCTGTTCAGTGAAGAGAGGCTAACAAGAGTAAAGTATTCATCTGATTTGGAGGAGGTTAATTTCTCTTTCCACTATCTGGCTCTCTGTTCTAAACTATTGTGTGTGTGTGTGTGTGTGTGTGTGTGTGTGTGTGTGTGTGTGTGTGTGTGTGTGTGTGTGTGTGTGTGTGTGTGTGTGTGTGTGTGTGTGTACCTGAGAGTCCGGCAGTGTCTCGTCTACTGTGCCTGAGAATGGAAAGCAGTGTTAGGATTTGCTGAAATGTCCAGACAGAATATATATGCAGAATACCAGTCAATATGGAACAGAAGTTGGTCAAATGTTACCCTAACGTACATTTGCTGGTTTCACAGTCACTGAGAAATCGATATCCCCTTTAACATCAACATCTGATATATGATCAGTACAAATCACACTGCCGCCACGTGCAGAGCAATCTGCCTGCGTATCTTCTCCACCAGCTTTTCCTAGAAGAAAAATGAAAGAAAAAATGTGCTCACTTCAAATATTGCCTTCTTGTATTGAAACGTGTTGAGGAATATTACTGCTTACCACTTGGACCGCTTCCTGGATAACTCACTGTATTAACCGCCATGTTGAAGTTGTTTCCCTTTACATTTGTGATTGTTCTGTCGGTAACAACACTGTTGCTATCGGCGACTGGTCGTGTCCGTGAGCCTGTAAATATGAATAACAGTCATCCTTCAGAAACGTATGAACAATGTATAGAAAAGAGAAACTTGAACCTGTGACTTGATTTAAACCAGATGCATGTTGAGGTCCACTTCCAGTATCTACGGTGCAGACAGCAGCTGTATACTACTATTTTACAGGCTGATGTTTAGCTGGTAACACTTTACACTAAGGTACTCAAAAAATTAGGTAGTTACTGTTTTTGAAAGTGTAGTTACTGTTTTTCAGAGGGGAAAAAGAGTAACTACCCTTCTGAAAAAGAGTAACTACCCTTCTGAAAAAGGGTAACTACCTATTTTTTTGTGTACCTTATTGTAAAATGTTACCCTTTTGTACTCATTCACAGATCAAATATCACACTTATGTGTTGTCTTCCCGTCAACCTTGAAAAAAACATTTTTGTCGACGTTTTGACACCTTTTTTCCAGTTTGTTTTTGCTTTTTTTTCTCTAACGTTTTAAATTATTAAATTTTTCTTCTACACATTTTCAGCGCTTATTTCTACGTCCCATGTTTTCTGATATAAAACAAAAATTGAAAACTGGTCAATTTGACCCGAAGTCAACACAAGGGTTAAGGATGTATGTATCAGGGTCACCTGAGATTAAAGCCATGAGTTTCTCTGCGGCTGCAGTCTGCTTTTGCCCCAGGTCCATGATCTGCAACGAGACAGAACATTTAACAGAAAGGCAATTTGACACGTGCTTAATTAACGTGGATTTCTTGGTTCCCTCCTGTAAAATAATGATCTTAATTTCAATAATTCACCCAGAACCGAAAGTGAAAACATTTTAGCCTATATAATTACGCAATACAATGCAAGAGTCCTAGGCATTATTCTGTAAAGTTAGAGGACAGAAAGAGGCAACACGTAAAATAAATTAATTAATAACTTGTTTTGAACTTTTCACCTTTTAATTCTATCGGTGTTTTTTGTGTGTTTTCTCCACGTAGCCTGCGGGACTATATCCACACAGGACGTAACTCTGAACTTATCCGACTGTAAAACTATCTGTAAGTGCAATAAATACACAGTAACGTACAATGAGGAAATTCCTGTATGCATATGTATGCAGAAAAGTTCAATCACCATAAAGACTCAGAGGACAGAGGCTATATTTACTTTACCCAAACTAGTTCCACATCTGGACTGTCTCTTTATGACACTAACAAAGTGCTCATAGCCTACCTTTGTTGGAAGTGGTTTGTCGGGGTGTAGATAAAGTTCAACAAAACCTGCGGGTAGAAAATGACTGTAGATCTAAAGGAGGAAATATGAAAAAGTTCTCTGCTTATATAGACGTCGGAAACCAAAGGTTTGTTGCTTCCTGCGTCTTCGCTGTGCCAGGGTTACGCGCCGGGCAGCAGAGATAGTTTACTGTACTTCCTTTATTCTCTCCCACAGTGTGTGTGAACATACAGCCAGCTGGGGGTAGGGCATACACAGGCAGCATACACACCAGTTTAACATGGTGGTCTGCTCTGAAGCACAGCACACTCACAGGTTTACATATCTACGTGTTGCGTTCACAGTCTATGGTTGCGCTACAGCAGCCCATTGGAACTCCTCCTTACTGTAGCTGTCTGTGAGATCTCCATTGTAGCTCAGAGCGCTGATAAATGTCCCATCTTTCTGTCTGAACTCTGAGTGAACTATCTGAACCTGACCTACAGCCTGCCAGTGGTGGAAGAAGTATTCAGATCCTTCACTTAAGTGAAAGTACTAAAACCAGACTGTAAAAAAAAAACACTCTGTTGCAAGTAAAAGTCCTGCATTGGAAATGTTACTTAAGTAAAAGTATGCAAGTATCATCAGGAATATGTACTTAAATAGTAATACAAGTAAAAGTACTCAATGCAGGCAATTCTTCACATTTTGGAAGCTATTCCTATATATTGTTGGGTAGTTTGATTTATTATAAAACATCGTATTGTATAAACTACATGTGTTTTGTGTGCAAACATCTTGATTTGTAAAGTAACTAGTAACTAAAGCTGTCAGATGAATGTAGTGGAGTAAAAAGTACAATATTTCTCTCTGAAATGTAGCGGAGTAGAAGTAGAAAGTGACATGAAAAGAAAAGACCAGAGTAAAGTGCAAGTACCTCAAATCTGTACTTAAGTACAGTACTTGAGTAAATGTACTTAGTTACATTCCACCACTGCAGTCTTTTAAGTATTTATTCTTTGCGTAAATAAGGTTCAGTTTATCATGAGAGTCTGAGAGAATGAACAGAGGCTTCCTTACAAGTCACTTCCTTATCAACCCTTTCCCAAGCTGACAGCAACGGGGAGGGGCTGAATTATTGGCCCTCATGGGCCCCTCCACCCTGGGAAAGAACAAGGAGGCAGAGCTTATCAGAGGAAACCTAAAACTTGGGCTGTCAGGCTCCATACATGAAGCAGAGGTAAAACTTTCAAGCAGCTAAAAACTAAAAAACAAGTCAATAATCAGATATGTTAATAATCAGATATGTGGTATTCCATTACAGCTATTTGGGGTCACCTCTACAAGAACATGCAATGATGATGTCATGCAAATCCTGAATTAGGTTACTGACACCTTTTTGGGGTCAAATCCAGGCACTGGGAACCACTACCAGTTAACTTAAACTGTAAAGTAACATCTGTCAATTAAATAAGGTTGAGTAAGAAGTGCATTGTTTCCCTCTGAAATGTTGTGGAGTGTAAGTAAAAGAAGCCTACCTTGAAATGTTGCATCCAGTTTCTGAGTAAATGATCCACTTTTTTCCCACCACTAATGCCATCCCTTTATTGTGAAATACTGGATAGTTGTCCCCTTTCAGGCCTTCAAATTAGACAAGTGATTCAATCAATAATAATAATAAACATAATAATCTGAAACGTGAACGGTACTCCTCATGAGCAGTGAGTAGACATTTGATTTCTCTAAAGCATCACAAGCGTAACATGTTAGAAACCATCAATTGCTGTACCTGAGAGTGAACAGTGTTGGTGCAAGTTACTTCCAAAATGTAATACATTACAGATTATTAATTACTGTCATTTGAGAGTAATTAGTTATATTACCATATTATTGTCTCTGAATTGTAATGCTTTACACTACTTTTGCGTGACTTTTGAGTTACTTTCACCAAAATAACAGCGCAGGTATGACTTGGCAGGTAGCTTGTGAATTTCACCACAGGATCAACAAAGTCATCATTATCCACTATATACATCATCATTTCATTCATATTATTTAGCATTATTAATCTGAATCTGCAAAGTAACTAAAGCTATAAAATAAATAGTAAAGTAAAACGTACAATAGGCCTACTAGACTCTGAATTGTGGTGGAGTAGAAGTATCAAGTAGGAGAAAATGAAAATTCTTAATTAAAAGCACCTTACAATTGAATCGAAGTGGCCTACAGTATAGTTACTTTCCACCGCTGATAAAATGTAATTATATTACGTGTAGCAAGCCTAAACATTAAAGGTCCCATGGCATTAAAATTTCACTTTATGAGGTTTTTTAACATTAATACAGTGCCTTGCGAAAGTTTCTCTTGAACTTTTCGACCTTTTGCCACATTTCAGGCCTCAAACATAAAGATATAAAACTGTAATTTTTTGTGAAGAATCAACAACAAGTGGGACACAATCATGAAGTGGAACGAAATTTATTGGATATTTCAAACCTTTTAAACAAATAAAAACTGAAATATTAGAGTGCAAAATTATTCAGCCCCCTTAGTTAATACTTTGTAAGCCACTTTTGCTGCGATTACAGCTGTAATCGCTTGGGTATGTCTCTATCAGTTTTGCACATCGAGACTGACATTTTTGCCCATTCCTCCTTGCAAAACAGCTCGAGCTCAGTGAGGTTGGATGGAGAGCGTTTGTGAACAGCAGTTTTCAGTTCTTTCCACAGATTCTCGTTGGATTCAGGTCTGGACTTTGACTTGGCCATTCTAACACCTGGATATGTTTATTTGTGAACCATTCCATTGTAGATTTTGCTTTATGTTTTGGATCATTGTCTTGTTGGAAGACAAATCTTGTCTGGAGTCTTTTGCAGACTCCATCAGGTTTTCTTCAAATGGTCCTGTATTGGCTCCATCCATCTTCCCATCAATTTTAACCATCTTCCCTGTCCTGCTGAAGAAAAGCAGGCCCAAACCATGATGCGCCACCACCATGTTTGACAGTGGGATGGTGTGTTCAGGTGATGAGGGTGTTGCTTTCAGAAACATAACGTTTGCATTGTTGCAAAAAGTTCGATTTTGGTCATCTGACCACAGCACCTTCTTCCACATGTTTGGTGGTTCCCAGGTCTCCCAGGTTTAAAGACACTTTTATGGATATCTAGAATGGTTCTTCTTGCCATAAAGCAGATTTGGCAGTATCGTTGTGTCATGGAAGCACTCAGCTGTAGCCGCGTCTCCTGTTGCCTTGGTGCTGGTATTGAGAGCTGAAGTTTAGACGGGTTTTTTGTAGTGGTGTACTTCATTTCAAAACGCACAGTGTCCTGGTTGCTTGGATTTTATCAATTAATACAACACTGCCGGGTTTCTTGTGGTCTGCTGTTCAGAGCAGGTGCATGGCGACACACCGTCTGCATGCGAGGTGCGTAAGTGTAATTTTATTTTCGTTTTATTTTTAGTTTTAATTCTAATTATGTTGTCATGGCGCAATGTTCCCCAGCCTGCCTATGGTCCCCAGTGACTAGAAATGGTGATAGGTGTAAACCGAGCCCTGGGTATCCTGCTCTGCCTTTGAGAAAATGAAAGCTCAGATGGACCGATCTGGAATCTTCTCCTTATGAGGTCATAAGGAGCAAGGTTACCTCCCCTTTCTCTGCTTTGCCCACCCAGAGAATTTGGCCCACCCATGAGAAAGAGAGAGACATCATGGCTTTCAAACGAGCAAAGTGGCAGTTGGTCAAGGCCACACCCCCACTCTCCACCTTGCCCCCCCCCCCCTCCTCCTCAATAGCTACAGACACAGAAATGGCACATCCTAAGGAAAGCTCATTGTGGGACTGGCTCTAGTGGCTGTTATTCTGCACCAAGTCTGAATTTCGGGAAATAGACTTCAGATACAGTATTAGGGGACCACTAAGGTCTATATAAAAGAGACTTCAGATACAGTATTAGGGGACCACTAAGGTCTATATAAAAGAGACTTCAGATACAGTAGTATGAGGGACCACTAAGCCTATATAAAAAGACTTCAGATACAGTATTAGGGGACAACTATGGTCTATATAAAAAGGACTTCAGATACAGTATTAGGGGACCACTAAGGTCTATAAAAAGAGACTTCAGATACAGTATTAGGGGACCACTAAGGTCTATATAAAAGAGACTTCAGATACAGTATTAGGGGACCACTAAGGTCTATATAAAAGAGACTTCAGATACAGTATTAGGGGACCACTAAGGTCTATATAAAAGAGACTTCAGATACAGTATTAGGGGACCACTAAGGTCTATATAAAAGAGACTTCAGATCCAGTATTAGGGGACCACTAAGGTCTATATAAAAGAGACTTCAGATACAGTATTAGGGGACCACTAAGGTCTATATAAAAGAGACTTCAGATCCAGTATTAGGGGACCACTAAGGTCTATATAAAAGCATCCAAAGAGCACCATATCATGGGACCTTTAATTCCCGACATGTTATCTGTAAGCTGCTCGGACACACTGCTGTTGGCACTGACAGGACAGTGGCCTACCGTCTCTGGTTCTGGCTCTGACCACGGGAACAGAGACGGTACAGCTTGCTTGAACGCAGCGCAAAAAACTCCTGAAAATAAATGTCCATGTCGCAAATGTGTTTGTCTATGCAGTCCTCTCAACCATCGAATTTAGCAACAGGAAATAATACTCACAGACTATTTTTTTTTTCTCTATCGAAACGTTTCTCGGTGTTGGTGAATTCAAACACCACTAAATGTCGGGTTAAAATGCGTTGTAACTCGCCTTACTGAGATCGCAAACGGGTATAATATTACCAAAATGTTATCAGTAATGCGTTATATTACTGCATTACAGCAAAAAGGAATACATTACTGTAATTGCGTTACTTTTGTAACGCATTACACCATCACTGAGAGTGAATATGCCATGATATATGTATATATAATAATAATAATAATAATAATAAAAATATGAAGAAATAGAAGAAGAAATACAATTTGATTAAAATGATTCCACTGTATTTAGAAAGAGGAAGTGAAATAATGTGGGTTTAAAATGTGAAGTGACACATATCTGCGGTCACTTGCATGTAGGTAGGAACAGCATTATAGTGTCATACTGTATATTGTATATAATAAGATACAAAAGAATGCTCATCGCTAAGGTCAGTTTTTCTTTTTATTAAAATATAATTAAATGATTCAATTCATGACAATATACACAAAAACATGCACAAACAAATACAAATCAAATGGCATTGTTAAAATAACAAAGATTCAGTCGTGTTCAGTTAGCCATGGTGGTGTGGACTTTCCTCTGTTCATCTTGATGGAAATAAAATGTTTTAATGGCCGTGTTAATGGCCCATCATTAATCTCATTCACATTGCTGTCTTTGTCCCATCCCCTTTCCTGTCTTCAGCTGTCCTATCAAATACCCCCCCCTTTGTGGAATGTGACGCTACAAATGGGCCTCTACCCCCGACTTGGACTTGCGCCTTAACATTTATATGTTAAATGAAACAATGAGGTCAATAAGTTACATCTCATAGATAGAACTGATGCTCTTGATACAAACTTAAGGCTGTTTTATGTTTCTGCTTCAACTCCACGGCGTAGCTACGCCATCGCTCCTACGGCGTCGTGACCCTTTCGGACTTCTGCATCGGGGTTGCTTTGCATCGCGGTGCATCTCGCCGCCATAACGCCAAGGGGTGATAAGTCTGAGGTTATTTGCCAGGTGTCTGCCAGCCAGTTTATGTTAGCAAGCAAACTTTAGCACAACTGCCCACAAAGTACTGCTTGCTGGCGAAGTGCTAATTTCAAAACGCTACTGACATATAGACACTTTACAAACGGATTGTAACCATGTCATTGTAACCAAAATATGTCTGAGTTTATTTGCAAAGCTTATGTCAGTGAAATTAGCATGTTGCTACTCCCCACAGTAGGCCGCTTGAAAAACCGACTATCAACACACAGGACGAGTTGACCAATCACAGTCCTTGTGGTCTGCATCGCCTTGACGCAAAATAATTTTTTTTTGGAGGTGCACGTCGAGCTGCGGCGGAGGACTCGGAACGGGGTTCGCGGCAACGCAGAGGGGTCTGCGGGGGTACGCCGTCGATTCGACGCAGAAGCATAAATCAGCCTTTAGGGGCTGTAGGCATAGCAAGCGTTAAGAGTTTTTACTGTGGAGGTGCTTGTTTGCTGCTGGATTTGCTTTTGACAAAAGTAGCATTGCGCTCCAGTGTTACAGCCCTCCTGCCAGGCGTCTGGTTCAGCTCGCTCATATCCACTCCTGAGTCTAAGCTGGTTTCTCGACTCTCGACGGGCCTTTGCCTCCTCTGCTGCTCTGACACCGCGTAACGGATCTCAGCTGCAGGTTTGCCCTCCAGTGACACGAACCAGGCCCGAGGAGGCTGAGTCGAGGGGGTTTTAGAAAGCTCTGCCAAGGCATGCACGGAGTGTCCGCCGTCCCGGATTTTGTTTAACGTTCCCGGGACCGACGCTGACTCTGGGAGGCTGAAGTGACCCCTGGATGTGTTGGTGGACGTTGCTGCCTGAGAGCTTTTGAGAACCTCGAGCTGGTCCTCAGTTTCCACTGCCTGGCTCTGGGCAGCAGAGGGACTTTTTTGCAGAGTCTGGGTGAAGCTGTCTTTACCCAGCGGCTCAGTGGCGGCCCCCGCACGGGGAAGAGTGGCCGACTTGCTCCACTCGGGCTGCTCATCCAAATGGAAGAATGCTGGAGCGTGAAAAATAGCAACAGGCTGGTTATAAAGGAACAGATTCTCAGTCAGAGAGGCCGGAACTCGGATCTGATCTGTAGTTTCATGCAAACACAGCAGATCATTCATGTCAGTGTTAAACTCCAGTTGGTTACACTCCATGGTAATAGCCACAGCATTGGGGTTGGCTATTACATTGCCGTTGTGCAGCTTCTCCCCCCTTTCTGCAAATGTTTGGTTCAGTCCATCCTGGGGGTGAGAGGAGTCCCCTGAACCTCCTTCGTCGTCACATGTGGAGGTTGTTTGGTCTTTTCTCAGCGCCGGTAGGATCTTCTTTGCTTTCGTTTGACTGAGCGGACGTCTGCAGACAAGACAGGGTGTTTGCCTCAGTCAGTGCCAGGCTAATGAATCTGACTTAATTCTTCTGTCTAAAAGATCACCCTGCATACAGTACATTGTTACACAGTCGAAATACAGACATTATAAACATTCAATTGGACGAATAATGGGTTTTAGTGATCTAAAAGTGCTTAAAAAGCCACTGAAAATGATAGAATGCTCATGTTCTGTGGGCTTGTTAAGTGTCTCTGCAAATGTTGCAGCTTGCTTAAAAGGAAGTTTGGATTGACCACTAAAATACAACAAAACAAAACCTCTCAAATCACTCCTAAAATCACTGAATACTTTTTTGTCAAAGCTTCATAGGTTTGAGGAAGTAATAGTGAGCCACAGAAGTTGTATAATTGGCTGTTATGGAGAAACTCTGCTGCATATGCAGATCAACAGCGGAGAACAGGATTATGCTGCCAGAGCCTCACTTAAAGGTTCCAAGGCATAGTTTTTTACACTCATTCCTTTTTTTGGAGGGGTGATAGTATACATGGAACTAAAACCTTCAGTTACAGGCCATAAAGCATGTTAATAACCTAAAAATGAAATGTATATTTTGAAATGTGCTTTATTTGTGAGCTGGTGAGACATTTTCAAATTTGGGTGGGTGCGACAAAATCGGATCATAAATCTTTAAATGTTATTCTGAGTTATTATATTAACATCAACACAACCTGTATTATATATGGACTGGTATGAGATGAAAGCATCTGTTACCTAACCCTGGAAATCCAGAGTTCTCGTGAGAGCACAATTTGAATTTGCTCAGCGAGTCACTCTGGCATTCAGTAATGATGCTCATTAACTACGCCCTGGTAGCCGAGCTGCACCAATCACATCAGTGTATCTGATATATAGGCGGGCCAGAGGCGAGCTAAACGGATGACGACAGCGCTGCAACGTCCAAGTCATTAGTAAACACTGCAAGATGGCTACGGATGAACACCAGTTGTTAGACTTGGCTTTTTATCTAAAAGAGGAACAGAATACGGCGCTCAAATCCTTCCTTTGCAAGAAGGACGTTTTTGCTGTTTTGCCGACCGGATACGGCAAGAGCTTAATCTACCAGTTAGCTCCGCTGGTAGCTAAGAGTTTAATCTACCAGTTAGCTCCGCTGGTAGCTAAGAGTTTAATCTACCAGTTAGCTCCGCTGGTAGCTAAGAGTTTAATCTACCAGTTAGCGCCGCTGGTAGCTAAGTGTTTAATCTACCAGTTAGCTCCGCTGGTAGCTAAGAGTTTAATCTACCAGTTAGCTCCGCTGGTAGCTAAGAGTTTAATCTACCAGTTAGCTCCGCTGGTAGCTAAGAGCTTAATCTACCAGTTAGCTCCGCTGGTAGCTAAGAGTTTAATCTACCAGTATCCGCTCCTGGTAGCTAAGAGCTTATCTACCAGTTAGCTCCGCTGGTAGCTAAGAGTTTAATCTACCAGTTAGCGCGCTGGTAGCTAAGAGTTTAATCTACCAGTTAGCTCCGCTGGTAGCTAAGAGTTTAATCTACCAGTTAGCTCCGCTGGTAGCCAAGCGTATGGGTACGCTCTGGCTACGTCACCCTGTGTATTGTTGTGATTGGTCGTAGTGTTATCCAATTGCGTGCAGTGAGATTTTCAAATGCATGCTTGGTGCCGCCCCTCGAGTTGGGCCATTTTCATTACTCAACGCCAGACCCTTAATCTTTCGGATTTGGGTCTGGATTTCCAGGCTATATGTTACCTGCAATAAAACAAGAACCCAGCCAGGAGACAGATGGCGATAACAAGCATTCCTCCAAGGATAGCCACCAGGAGAGATGAATGCTGTAAGATGAAGTCAATGGGGATGGCAAATCCAAAGAAACCTAAAGCAAATAGATGGTCAGAATTTAGAAGTCGGGATGAAATCTAAAACATACATGCAATAAAAAAAAATGAAAATGAACAAGGTGCAAACATTTGCCTTGTCTAAAATATAAATCTTGTGCTTATTTTTCACTCACTTTAGCCAGATCCAGGCCAATTTCAATTCATTGTTATATTTTTTTAAATAGTTTTTCCCCCATCAGGTTCCGAGGTTAGAGGAATTTAATTGCTACAGTCAGAACAATCCCAGTAAATAGTAGGTTTACAAAACTCAAAGGCAATGCTTGCCATTCATTCATTTCCCTCTAATGCATTATTTATTACCATAACATTACCCTGTTACTGCTGAACATGCCCAGGATGATAGTCTCAGAAGATAAAATATAATGCACTAGTCTTTTAACATACTGCTTGGTTTCTAACTATGTGTTCTATTTATTATAGGTTTTAGGTTATTATTTATTAATTAGAGGGTGTATTTTAGCTATGACATTGTGTATTGCGTACGCTGCCGGACCAGGGTAAGGAACGCCGTTCCTTCATGTCTTAACATGTTTAAATGACAGTAAACTAGGGCTGGGCGATATTGAGAAAATCAAATATCCTTGACCAAATATTTGGACGTCGATATTGCGGCGATATTGTAGGGTTGACTATTAGCGCTTCCACAAAATATAATAGTTTGGGTTTTAGATAAATAATCATACATTTTTTTGGATATGACTAAGTGGGTAATGCAAATAATACCAAACAGCTAGAATAGTTTGGTAAGTTCAGAAGATTACATCACTTTGCTGTAATGCAGCCTGTTAAACCAGGAAAAGTATAGGGCTTTTCAGGAAGGAAATTTACAGATACTACATAAGCTTCAAAAGGACATTAAAAGGGAAATCAGAGCAGGTAAACTTAAGTACAAAGATAAACTAGAAACACAGCTCAGGATGAACAACCTGGGCTCTGCCTGGGACAGTATGAAGACAATTGTGGGGCTCAAGGGAGGGGGGAGGAGTAGGCTTGAACTGAACAGTTACAAGTCTCACTCACTGCTGGCACAGGACCTTAACAGGTTTTATGTCAGATTTGACAATCATGACTTCAGCAATAAACATTCCGAACTCAGAAATAGTCTTCTGGCATCTCCCCCATTCATCCCTTCCTGTAATGAACGTAGTGTCATCAACTGCTTTAAACACTGTAGACCTAAGAAAAGTCCGGGCCCAGATAGTATTAGCAGCCACCTGCTGAAAGTGTGTGCAGAGCAACTAGGTCCAGTATTCTATGATATATTCACCCTGTCACTCTCCCAGCAGAGAGTGCCATCTCTATGGAAACAGTCTGCGGTGGTGCCTGTTGCCAAGGTTAGCCACCCTCAAACCCTTAATGATTTCAGGCCTGTTGCCCTGACCTCCTTGGTCATGAAATCCTTAGAAAAACTTAGAGAAGTTGGTCTTTTAGCTAAGGCGGAACTCCTTTTTAGATCCATTTCAGTCTGCCTACAGGGCCAAGAGGGGGGTACAAGATGCCACCATCACCTTACTCAACCTCCTATATAAGCATCTAGAGGGGAGTGGGAATCATGCTAGGCTACTCTTTGTTGATTTCTCATCTGCTTTCAATACCATACAACCTCATTTAACCTTGATCTGAGCTTGGTAGGCTGGATACTGGATTTTCTCACTCAGATGTCAGAGGGTCAGGTGAACAGTGAGCTTTCCAGTGAGTTAATATCATCCACTGGATCCCCACAGGGATGTGTCCTGTCCCCTCTGTTGTACATCCTATACACCAACGACTGTTGTAGCCATCATGATAATAGACACATTATACTATTATTATATAGTTTGCAGACGACTCGGTTATTGTTAGCCTTCTTAGTGCACATGAAAATGACCATGGTCCAGTGATTGATGATTTCGTTGCCGGGTGTGAGAATGCTTTCCTTCGTCTAAACATTACAAAAACTAAGGATATGTCCATTGATCTCAGACGTCATCCCAATGTCCCCTGAAGTAGTGTCATCAAGGGCTAGGACGTAGACATGGTGCCATACTACAAATATCTGGGCACCTTGATTGACAACCATCTTAAATTCCAACTGAACACTGCTTCTGTGTGCAAGAGAGGCCAACAAAGACTAGTTGCACTCCAGGTGGATAAAACATTAATGACTTTGTTCTACAGAGCTTTTATTGAGTCTGTCCTGTCATTTTCTATCATCTGCTGGTATGGTAACCTCACCATCAAGGATAAAAATGCGCTTTTAAAAATTGTGACTGTGGCCAGCAAGATAGTGGGTGTGAAGTTCAGTAGCCTTACGGACATTTTTAACAAACAGATTTAAAAAAAAAAGAAAAGCCATGTCTATTTGCAAGGATATCACTCACCCTGTGTACGGAGAATACTTGTTATTACCTTCTGGCTTACGTTTTAGCACCCCCCTTGGCTCTTAAACAGAGATACAAAAACTCTTTTTATTACTCGTTCCATTCAGGCACTCAACTCAGCTAAGAGGTGGTGATAGCCCTTGCTTATATTAATTACCCCTGTATTTATTTATTTAGCTTTATTATTATTATCTATTGTTTGAGTTTGTTTGTTCTTGAGTTCTGTCATTATGTCTCCAACACAACTCTGTTACTACTTATTCTTAACTCAGGCTGAAGCTGCTGCTTTTATTGTTTTTATTGCTGTTTTTATTAAGTTAATTGTTGTGTGGTTTGTGTTGTATATTTTCATGTGATGTCTTCCTGCTGCACACAAATTGCCCTTCTGGGACAAAGAATAAACTGAACTGAAGACAACACTTAAGCCATATTACGATATGTGTCAGCGTTTTTATACTCCAGTGTTAGGGTTCCCTCCTGACAGAGATGTTATTCTCTGTTTTCAGCCCAGGGACTACAGATGGAAATGACCTTATACCTAACTCTGACTCTGCTAAGTCCAGACTCTGTCCATTGTCCCTGTCAAATAAATAACTAAATAAAAATATTACGATATCCAAAAGTTAAGATGATATCTATTGTAGTCTTACATCACTCAGGGTTTCCCCCAGAAAAGTTGGTTAGCCCGGTAGCAAGTGTCTTTTTTTTCTTTTCTTTTTTTACGATGGCCCGGCTGGGGCCGGTCACAGACTGATGGCAGCATTCACGTAGAGCCAGATAGTTTCTGTGATAACAGAATCATGGACGGAATCGGGAAATTGAGAATTTAAAAAAGCAATCAGACATATTCCATAGGGCCCTACATTAAGTCAGAGCGAAAAGTGTTGAGATATTTCTATCATTATAGACATGATTATAGAATATTAGCAGTTAGTTATATTTGTCCACGTTGCAAAAGAATTCCTCAATTGAGAAAGTGGTTCAATGGAATGTCACTGAAGCTTGCTAGAGGTCACCCCCCTTTGAGGTTAAGATAAAAGTTTGAGGGAGAGGGCGATGCCATATAGGATGTTACAGTTAAAGATTATCGTGATGATTGGGAGTGGAACTTTGTAACATATCGGGCCACCAGGCTTGCAATACACCGGGGGAAACCCTGATTACGATGTCGATATAATATCGATATATTACCCAGCCCTACAACAAACTAAACTGAATCTGAATATAGATCACTGTATTCTAGTTAAACATCTTTAGGGGGAGCGCTTGCCTCTGGTGGATGACAAAGGAGCAGCTATCCAGTAACCAAGGTGAGGAGCTGTGAACGTCCACGCGAGTTTTCCTCCTGCTGACACCACCGTCCCCAGTCCTTTCCTCATCCATCCACCTAGGTGAGACAAACACAACAACACTGTTGTATCACACTTCCCACAACTACCACAATCCAGTCAGATCTTTAAATAAAAAAAAAGAAGTGAATTGGCAGAATCCACCTCACCACTTTTGTATCTTCTGAAAGTTGTATTGACCCAAAATGACCCGATACTTTCTTTGAGAATCATCATGAATGCACCAGGTCCGACGCATGAGGCCCCGTCTGTATTCTCTCTTTATTATGTCTGCCACTTGCACATGATCTATGACTCTAAAATGACCGGAATGGCAGTGAGTTGGGGTTAGTTCTAAATGCAATTCAAGTAAATGGGAAAGATTACAGGGCAGTCAAAAATAAAACATCACTTGGAAGAATCTTTCTAGTTCACCTTTTCTGTAATACCAATGCCATGCAGATATTTGGTGTTACAGAAAAGGTTTCATGTGCTTACAATTCTAAAACTACTTCAACAGGTAGATATGTTAACGGTGAACTATTACCCTATTACCTGCCGTTATGTCAACGGTTAATTTCATTAATAGAAACTGAGCCCCCTTTATTAAGATACATTTCCATGTAGAGGCCATGCAATCATCCCTGACTTTCTCTCCTGACTCTTTAAAGATCTAAACCGATTTTTGTGTATGTGTGACTCTGACTTGTACTCACCAGTGGTCCGGTTAAAGAACCATGCCGGAACAACATTGGAAGTGTGAAGTCCACAGCTGTCAGGGATGCTGAGGCTGATCTGTATGGGCCCACTCAAATGTAACTCTGTGTCTCCGGAGAAAAGCTGCACACTTACAGCCGCCACCGGACTCAACTCCACACTGAGGTATCCTTCAAAAACATAAAAAAAACAAACAGAGGAAGTAATGCTTCAGAGAATGTCTGGACTAGACTAATTCAATTCATGAAATTGTTCTGCATGAAATGTTCAGAAATAAACACAATGCAGCTGCAGTTGAGATATTTCTATTATTGTAGATTATAGAATATTAGCAGTTAAAGTTACATTTGTCCACGTTGCAAAAGAAGCTGTGTGCAGTCAATTGAGGATGTGGTTCAATGGAATGTCACTGAAGCATAGAAGGTTAAGCTTGCTAGAGGTCACCCCCCTTCGAGGTTAAGATAAAAGTTTGAGGGAGAGAAGAGGGGGCGATGCCATATAGGATGTTACAGTTAAAGATTACCATGATGATTGTGTGTTTCTGTGTGAGAGGTTTTATGGCAGGAAATAGTCAAGTAGGGATGTGTGTTTAGGCGCTTGGTCAAAACGTTCACAGGGTTTCAGAGAATGAACAGACTTCTGCCATCCTGGGGTGCATGAAGCATCCCCCACATGCTGAGGACGCAGAGGACAGACTACACCCAGAGAGAATTAAAAAGGAATGGAACTTTGTAACATTGCGCATAACTGGGAGGCACGAGGAGGTGTCAGTTGTGTAGCCTGCATGTAGGCCTGCATGCATTTGTAAATACTTAAAATACTGTTCAGTAAAAGTAGTAGTAGTAATCGCCTCCGTGATTCTTTGAGGTTTCTGGTCTTTTGGGTCATCAACGAATATGCTGGGGATTAGAATTTAGAGAGATTATTGGAGTCAGATTTTCTGGCCTTTAGGCCTTCCACTTTTTATAAAGAAATCCCTTACACAGCCTGTGTGCTTCTTTCTTTTTTTTTTTTATAGGCCTTTTTCTTGATAGGACAGCTTAGACATGACAGGAGAGAGAGGGGGGAATGACATGGAGCAAAGGGCCGCAGGTCGGAATCAAACCTCCAGCCACTGCAGCGAGGAGTGAGCCTCTGTACATGGGGCGCACGCTCTACCAGGGGAGCTACCCAGGTAGGTGCCCCCTATTAGCCCGTTTATCTGTATCAGCCTGTCTTTGTGTCTTCCACAGTCTTTTTTTGATAGGACCACTAGATAGCACAACAGACAGAATTCAAATCTTACACATAGGAGGTTTTCACTTGTATCTGAACTTGCGGTTACTTTTGTCGTCTCGAATCTACAGTACATTGCAATTAACTTTCACAGTTCAGATAGCCTGTGGGATTTCTATCAATGGTGATTTTGACTCGTTTTCTTTCAACAATCACACATGGGTGTGATTAGTTACTGTGGCTGATTAGACCTCTGCTCAGGTTGAAAGTGGGCCGAGGTTTAGATGGGAATTCATCAGATCACAAATTTTTCACCAATAAGAATGATAAAGATGCCAACAAAGCTAACGAGGCGCAGGAAGACGTCAATCAATCATTCTAGACATACCCACAGAGTCCTGGGAAGAGCTCTAATCAGCCACATTAACTGAAAACCCATGTGTGGGTGTCCAGTTTTTTTTTTTTTTTTTTTTTTTTTTTTTTTTTTTTTTTTTTTTTTTTTTTTTTTTTTTTAAAAAAAAATTTTTTTTTTTTATTATATTATATTATTTCTCCCCCCCCGGGCCTTTACAAGCTAGAATACTAGGCCTTCAATTGAATTGTTTTTCAGAACAGTGTCACTGCGGCACACACGTCTACCTGATGTACTGCTCATGATGCCCAAAGTGTTGGGAGAGCTGTCCTCCTCTGACGCCAGCTTGGGAATGGTCAGGTAGGCGGAGACAGAGGTGACATTACTGCTGGCTGTCAGATTCAGCAGGCTCTTGGGAAACTGGACAATGGGCTGCGACCAAGCGTCTGCAGATAAAGGAAAACATAACAGCAGGAAATATTTTTCCTTTAAAGCAGCTACAGTATATTTGGCTAACATAATGTGTTTCCTTAAAGCAACGCTTGTACTGAAAATCAGAGAGAGAGAGAGAGAGGAAAAAATTAAAAAGTGCCACAATATATACAGTACCAGATGTTTTGCCGGTGATCAGAACAGAATCATCAAAGAGCCAGATGTTCCCCTGATTCAGACCAAGTAGTGACATGGTCACGGACGAAAATACTACAGCAATGAAAAAATAAGGAAGGGGAAAGATGCAAAATTAGTATTGAGTACTTCATTTAAAAATTCACAGTTCGTCCACTAGATGTCAGTGGGACATTGTGTTATATCTAAACGTACACAGAGCCAAGGAATGGGTGAATTCACTTTTCTAAGCTTTTACTACAAAAACAATAGCTCTAGATTCAGTTATTTGCGGTAACTGGAAATGCATGGCCCTGTAGATGGCAGATGAGCAACAGAGAAAGAAGAAGACGCTCCAGATGTGGGTTATAAAATGATCCCATTTACTTTTGCTTGGGTGCTGCCGCTGTGCCTAATTGGGTTTCAAATGCAGTGGGGTGAAACAAAACGTGGCCTTGCAATGACAAGCAGAAAGTTTAGAAAATCCCTGAAGTATATAAGGCTCAGTATGTTCTGTGATTGCATTTTTACATGACACAGTTTTAGGTGTCCTGATAAAAAAAAACCTGATATCTAGGGATGTAACTATACACTCAACTCACGATTCGATACGAGTCGAGATTTTCTCACGCTTTTTTTAACAGAGCTGCAGAGAAATGAGTGAAAAATGTTCCTTTATTTATATAAACTGCAAAACAACAGATGTATCCTCTTACAAAAGAAGTGCAACTGAAATTGTATTTGATCTTAAATAATAAATAATAAAAAAAATGTATAATATAATAACAAAATAATTAAATACAAATAAATCTCTTCAAATAAATAAACTAAAAACACATAACGACGTCTGAAGTCAAACATCAAAAGTAGATTAGGTCGTTTCAAATTGCGATGCATCGTTACATTCCTATGGCTAGCTATCCTTGGGTACAAATTGTGCAGATCCACTGACAGATTTGTGTGTCAAACTAACACAAACACACAGCTAATAGAAATTGTATTGATACAGTACAATGATTTTTCCAGAGGGTGAAATTATGTAATTGATTGAGTTCACCCTCACCATGCAGAGCCATGGAACAGCAGATATCCTCAACTGACAAAAAGAGACAGAAACTACAGGTATCATAATGACGTCTAGGCAACTTTCACGCCTACTAAACTCAAAGAAAAGTCTTTTAAGTACTCACTGACATTTCTATGACTGTGAGAGCCAACTATGATAAAAAAAATAAAAATAAAAAAAATTACACTGCATAAAGCTCATTATCTGGGGTGATTCAGCTAAACAATTTCCACATTAAGCACAAACACACATTCATCTTACTTGGCATTCTGTTGGTTTTATAAGGCAGCACTGTACAAATGTAGCCCTCCTTGCTGGCCACAATTGTTACTGGCATCCCAGTTTGGTAAGGTACATGAAGTAAAACACAGCCGTCCTCCCCAGTAAGAGCTGTTTTAGTCCTGGTGTAGTTGATGTAGACCTCCACCACCGCTTGGCTCAGGTACTGACGACTCAGCACATTGTTGACCTGGACCTTTAGGTTAAAAACCAAATCTGGGGAGGGGGATGGGGGTTAAGACAAAGATGGGTGGGCTTAGAGTTGAGCATGAGCATTCCTACAAGTTCAGGTTCACACATAAACTACAAGGGATGGTCAAAAATAAGACTACCTTACAATATAATGCAATCCACTAAAACGCCGAAAATTACAGTCTCAGAAATTGCACCTCTGACACACACTCAGCAAAATGTATCATTATAAGCTCCACAAAGTACTTGTTGCACTTTTAAACTGCATTTTGAGTATTTGTAAGGTGTTCCTGTTATTTTGTCCACCTCTTTGTATGCAGTACGACCATATGCTTTAACAAAATGGAGTTGGCTGCATTTCCAATTAACCTAGAAGGCATCTTATTGACAACAAAATGGGGAAAGTAATTTGCCGAATCCCTGGAGGATATCAATGAATTAATCCCAGCAGATTCTACAGAGGTGGACATACATAAAACTGGTAAAATTGACCAATTAGTTCAGCAAAGTGTGACTCCGAGACAACAATATGCTACATCAGCATGCAGACAGCTAGTTACAGTACATATTTCCAATAATTCTCAGGACAGAGCTCTAATCATTACACATTTTCAGGTAGCTACTAAAGAATCCCATTTAGGGCCTAATGCTAATGTGTCACATTATCCATAAACCCAATTAGCCACTTTCACACTGTGCACCGACACCCAATAGTGAGTCAACAAGACTTTATTTCTCAGGGGTCTAGTGTTACCTAACAATGAAGGAATGCTCAGTGATACATCACTAGTTACCCATATGAATAAATGAGTACCATGCATTTAAACAAATATCCAGCTCTGCAGTTCCCCTCAACTCCTCCAAGCGTTTTGGCCTCTTTAGCTAATTGTTTTAGTTTTAGTTTTTAGTTTAGTCTAACTCTCCGCTCGCATCAAGCCTGTTTTTAGCCCCAGCAGCTGATTTTTAGCAACAACAAAAAAATCAAAGTTAAACAAACTACATACTACCAGCCCAGCACCGCAGCAGATAAATTTAGCTACTAGCTGCCGTTGAGGAGCCTTTAGCAGCTTAAGAGACAGATATTTCCCCTCCGACTTTGTGGGAGTCTATACTGAATTTATATTTGTCTGGTTGACACAACTCCAAATGAATGCTAACGATGAACTGTTAATAGGCAACTTCATTTATATCTAACTTGCGTTTACAATTTACACTATTCTGCTGCCCCCAACTGGCCAAAATCAACTCAAAGTCAAGTTTATCATTCCGAACACCTGCAGCCATTAGGGTAAGAATGTGTGAACATCTCGCTGTGTGGACAACTGTGAAGGTGCATAGCCTTAGGTTAAAACACAGACTTTATAGAATACAGTATGGAAATAGTACTCATGGCATCACTAACCCCCTAAAATGATGAGGTCACGATGGGGTCAAAGTCTCTTCACATTTCTAATCTTAGATAGGAGAAAAACATGCATGAGGACATAACCATTGTCCTCATTTATACTGGCCGAGTTTAGAATACCAACACCAAGAAAGCAAAACGTGACGGACATCCGGCCGAAATGAGGGACATCCGGTGGAACCTTCAGCGGCACCAGAACAATCCCGTAAAACGTCGGCGATACAGACTACAGCGGATTGACTTCATTTTGGAGCCAGCCTCAAGTGGCCACACAATGACCTGCAGTTTTTGGCACATCCACTTTGGCCACTTGATGATTAATGATTGCACGGGCCAGTTAGAAAAAGTGCCCTGAAGCCACTGAACAATGCTTCAAAGAAACTCCACAGTACCAAGAATACAGTGTAGCGCTGCAGAACTCTGCTAGCACCAAGGTATCTTCCTTCACCCACTGCCCTGCTATAAATATTCTCTACTGAAGTGTACTGTTCCTATGCAGTCTGGGTTGGAAAGTGAGTTTTGGGAGCCATAAATCTCAGCAGCCGGCTCATCATCAACCCTCCACAGCTACAGTATATCATAGTTACTTTTCTGCTAAGAGGCCATAAAAAGGGCCTTATTGCACTTTTTATTAGTACCTAAATGCTGCAATATCTTTATAGTAGCAATCTCACTGGTCATAATGTCACAAGCATCTTTCTCTAATGGTGACAATTCCAAGCTGACGGAAGCAGTGGTTGAATTTGTTACTGGTCTGATAGCTTATAATCCTGCTGCTAAAAGATCTGCCAGAGCTTTACTGAAAACTCATGTAGCCATGCCTTATGCTACCAGCTTTCACAATATTTCACCAAGTGCCAAAACCAGATAACCAGATCATCCCCTATCATTGCCCCTAACAATTCCCTTTGATCGGAAGCAGGAGCTGCCAGGAGTGGCTGCATTTCCAGCCGCAAAGTGGAACACTACATTTGGCAGTGTGCGTGTCATCTAGGGGAAACATCCACCAGTGCAGATGGACAAGATGTTGCTTGTTTTGGGAGAGGCAGCCTCTGCTTAATGTGTGTTCTGCCTTAGTGGCCAAACCAAACAGAAGGGGGTCGCTACATCTGAAGTGGAGGTGTTCCGTGCCAGATTACTATAATCTTCCCATTTGGCGAAGTGAAGCCCGCCACAAAGAGGTTTATGAATGGATTGAAATGGGCCGTCTGAGGCAGATGACAAATAGATCCCACGCTGTGTGTGATTTGGCTTGAATACGGTTATTATCGGGCACATGATAGCCCTGGTGTCCAGCAGAACAATGTGTTTACTGAAATGCAGTGTTTTCAAACCCTTCCTTCATCAATGTATGAACCTTTTTAAAAGACATTTTCGTTCATAGCTCGAGGAAGGTATTTCTACTGGTCAAACATTAAATGACAAAGCTACGTGCCCCAGAAGTGAAGGTGGTAAATATTAGATTGGCAAGCTATATGGAAAACACCATGTTTGTCGGAAACGGAATGTGTGTTCATTTGCTTTTGGCTGAGATATCAATTTCAGCGTTAGATATTATACTTTGAACCGCAGAATATGATCAAAACCAAGATGCACAGTCGGGGAGGAGCACAAATATGTTGACTGGTCAGTTCAGTGAGGCCGCCAGGCAGCACAAACAGATGGTCCAACAGGGATTTATCTCAGCTGACCCCCCCCCCCCCCCAAACATGCCTGTTTGTGTGCTTGTGTTGGAATTAGGCCATACATTCCTCTGAAAAAACACAAGTGCACTCTTTGATATGTGGGCCAAATCGGCCTCAATCACGAGTCAGCAATATCAAATTGTGACAAAAGATGCTTAGGATGCAGCTGGGTGAAGGGTTGGCACAAAGACTTAATGTCCGAACAACCTCCAGTCTTGTTGTCAAATAATCACAATCCTCCGCTGGGGGTTAATGATTACATCTTTAAGTCTGTTCCTTTGCCCATTATGAAGGGATAACGATGAAGACGTTAATCAAGCAAGCAAGGCTCAGCAAGGCAGAATCAGGCTGTTCTCATGAACCATTCGTACATATTAGTTACAAAAAGGAAAGCACTGTAATTCATATGTATTCCACGTATTTATTACTGTATGCACCACATTGACCGCTGCTGTATCAGACCGCTCTGGACCGCGCATGGGAGGAGGATGGGGTGGATGGGTGGGTCCTTAAAAACATGTTCTTTCAAGTTTGCGTCCCGGAAAAAAACACACAAGACTTTCAACCAGGATGTTTGTGTCGGGAGTGTTTTAATCCAAACCACAATATTTTTTTTTCTAATCTTAACTAGTCGTTGCGGTGCCTAAACTAAACTATCGATGCCGCATGACGGTCACCTTTTTGTCGGCTAAACTCGACTGCCACAGCTCCTGAATGGACCTTCATCTCACAGTGCTCTGTACCCGCCTCAAATTCACCTTTTGTCAGCTAAACTCAACTGGCAATGGCCTCTGAAACGGCCGTCACCTTATGGTGCTCTGAAGCTGGCTCCCAATTCCCTTTTTTTTTTTTTTGTGCTAAATTTAACTGTGAAGGCCACTACACTTAACTGTCATGTGACCGGTCATCACGAGACCGGCCGGCAGTCGCCTAATTTCATAGGATATAGGGCTGCACAGTATATTGTTTTTTTTTAATCGCCATCGCAATATCAACTGGCACAATATACACAGCGCAAAAGGCTGCAACATATCGCAATAGATTTTTTTGTGCAGAAAACTGCACATTAAAATGTTAGTCTTTTTTTTTGCGTGGGATCTAAGTGGTGCCTTTTTATATTCTATTCATAATCGATTTAGAATATTGGAAATAATTTCCTTTTATTTGTTTTAAACAAGTTGTTGTATTTAGCAGAATACTAAGAGCAGCAGAAAGGCAGAACTGAATACACTTTAATATCTGTTTATTGCAAGTAATATCGTTATCGCGATATTCAACAACGTTATCGTATATTTTCCTTGTATCATGCAGCCCTAAAATGATATCATGTGGTTTGTTGTGCATACGTTTTCGTACGATATCATTCAAACCCGTTGGGAGAATTGACCATTAGGTTCCACAAGGTTTTTGTACATTTGTATTTCTACCTTTTCTTCTCTTTTTTTATTCAGTAGAAGTGGGAAGTCATTCATGAGAGCCGGCTCTGTACAGACGGGAGGCTAAGAGGAGAAGGTTTGTCAGTGACCCAACACGTGCCTGCGGGGAAGGGGGTGTTGTGGAGGGTACAAGGGACAACAGTATGGCTGGGTGCATTTCCAAGTGTTTGAGTCAACAACACTGGAGCTCCATGTGATGATGAATGGTAATATAGCCGACTCCTACAGCAGCATGAATTAGTCATGAATCAGTTGATGAAAAGGGTCACAAATCCCTCTTTCAGCTCCTCTCCACTGGGAACAAGAACATTGTCATGACAAGTGCATGCATCTGTGAGAGTGGGACTCAGAGTACTTTAGAGAGGGGAGGGGGGGAGCTACTTTCTCTTCAAAATAGCCACAATAGGACGCAAATTGAAGTTGAAAGCTGAGTCAGCTGTTATGTAAACACATGATTTGGATGGAAAGATAATACAGAGTGGATATATTATTATGTTATATTTAAGAGCTGCAAAGATGAATCGATTAACCGATGAGTTGTCAACTCTTAAAGTAACTGCCAACTTTTTTGATAATTAACTAATTGGTTTGAGTCATTTTTTTTTGGGAGAACAGTAAAAATTCTCTGATTCCAGCTTCTTAAATGTGAATATTTTCTAGTTTCTTCACTCCACTGTGACCGTAAACCGAATATCTTTAAGATGTGGACAAAACAAAACATTTTAGGAACTTATCTTGGGCTTTAGGAAACACTGATTGACATTTTTCACCCATTTTCTGACATTTTATAGACCAAACAACTAATCCATTAATGAAAAGAATCGTTAGTTGCAGCCCTAGTTATATATGATTGTTTTTTTATTTATTTTTTATTTTGAATGTTAAGGGCCCTCTGAGCTGCTTTTTGAGCAACTACACAAACAAAACACCCTTTTCTTAATGGACTATGTTGGACATGTTGACATCTCTTTTTGTTGCTTTTTTGAACATTTTGGCCATCTCCCAAGTCACTTTAAAATGTTAATATTGTCATAATAATATGAATATATATATATATATATATAAACTAATTAATCACTGCCTTGTTGCTGGTGATGCATTAGAAAGGGACAGATGGAGAACCCGTTAGTCATGGTGACAGCAGCAAGCTCCTTGTGAGCAAATCCTGATACAGATGGTCTGGGCCGACTAAATGACGACATCTAAGCACATAATCTGTTAAAAAGACCTGTAATATGATGGTTGATAGAGTAGATAAAATCAAAACACCAACATTAATGCTTAGTTTCCAGCTACAATGTAATTTATTTTTACTTAGGCTAACCCTCGTTGTTGTGACCCGTTTTTCAAAGTTTATTTACCCTCTGTGTCTGTGAATACCACTCAAAATATGGTCCTCTCACTCTGAAGTATAGCTAGCTAGCTAAGTAAAAAGTATTCATAATTTACTCTAGGCCTACTTTAAAATTAGGTATGCTATAATTTCATAGAAATAAGGTTTATGGGATCTTTTTGGACCATGAATTCCAAGAGAAGTGTAAAACTTGTGGTAATAAGTTGGTAATAAGGGTAGACCTAATATAGCCTGGTGGTAACGTTAGTAAAAAAAAAAAAAAAAAAAGGCAGCATAAACGTCGAAAATATCTCAAAAAGCGACAAAAATGTAAAAAAAAAAAAAAAAAAAATGGGTCCAAAAGGTGTTTATTTTCAATTGTGACCCCGGAGACAAGTGTATGGTGGACAACACAATGGGTCACAGATTTAAGCTAAAGCACAGTTATGCTAGCTAGCTAGCGTTAGCTAACTCTGCCAGATTTACTAAGAAGCCCACACCCACCTGCCGGGGGACCGAGCACTTGTTGTCGGTGCTGAGAAGGCTCCTGTTGTTCTATGTGATCCCGCTTTGGATAGTTCCCGTCATTGATATGCACGGACTGTCCGCTCGCACTCAACTCTCCAGTCGCTTTCCCATTCTGGCATAAAATCAGCGCCGATAACAGCCACATAATATGGCGCATGACTTTATAAGAAAGTTGTTGATGAGGGTCACTTATCACTCGTCACAGGTCCAGTTTTCATCTAGAACTTAAGTACACGAACAGAGATGCTTACTCCAGCGCCATCCTAACCACTCTGCTGCTGTCACACTCTTCAAACTGCGCAAGAAAACTCCTCCCCTTTTTCCTGAGAGGCTATCTATCTATCTATCTATCTATCTATCTATCTATCTATCTATCTATCTATCTATCTATCTATCTATCTATCTATCTATCTATCTATCTATCTATCTATATATCTATCTATCCATCTATCCATCTGTCTGTCTGCCTCTATTTATCTCTCCTATCTGTCTATCCCTATCTCTCTTTTTATCTATCTTATCTGTCTGTCTATGAATTAACTGAGATAACTCCAAATGTGTAGTATATTATATTTCATTGTGTTATAGGATTACTATTGCTGATGCATTTAAATATTCCTTTCTTTTGAATTGGCTTTTGATTAGTTTTTGATTTCCATTGTATTCCTTATTCTTTAAGATTTTTATAGAGTTTTAGTCCATTTATTACTTTATTTATTCTGTTTTGTAATTTCACAGTGTAATAGCCTATTCTTTTGTTTTTGAAGCACTTTGTAAACATAATTTTGTTTTAAAAAGTGCTATCTAAATAAAGGATATTATTATTAATTATTAACATGTAAGTAGCAAATTAATGTTGTAATACTTATATATTGTTGGGTATTACTGGAAAGAGAGCAACAGCAATCTAATCCAGGCATCTCTGTAATTGAGTTTTAAAGCAGTGAGGACGTTTCAACGTGTTAGTTTTCTAGTATTTAGTTCTAGAGTGTCTGTGAAACATGAGAGAATATAAGGCATAATAATAATAATAATAATAATAATAATAATAATAATAATAATAATAATAATAAGGCAAGTCACTGTAGCTAAATTCTAAAAAGATAAATAAACTTGATTTCAGAAAATGGTTGAAACCAGTCGATTTGCTAAAAAAAAAAAAAAGGTTGGAATATTATCACTGCACTGGCATGTTTATTCTTAAAAAAGGGAAGAGAAAAATAGACTTTATTTGTTGTGTGCACAAAAAAAAACAAAAGTAGTCATTGGCAATGGAAATCTTAAGCCTCAGGCACCAACAATGCTCATTAAATAACAAATATAAAAATTCTGGGGGGGAAATTAATGAATAAAATAGTGCAAGTTCAGATATAGGGCTAAAATATAACAAAGAATGAATGAAGTAGTGTAAAAAAAAAGTACCTGGACACTTTAATTAATTAGAATATAGTAATATGCTGAAGAACACCTGCATTGACTAATTTCTACCACTAGATGGTGGTAATGCAATGTCAGTTCACCGACAGAAACACTGCACTTTCACTTATCCATAAATAATTCACATATGTTCACATAGGTGATTAACATATCGATAAAAACTGGCGTATAATGACAGCACCGAGAGTTATGTTATCAATGTTGTGTTGTCAGTAGTAGTTGTAGCTATGGGTGTCTTTATTTAGTACTTATTGATCCATGTGTGGGACTTCCAAGGTCTAATAAAGGCATCCAATAAACATTTAACGTGAATTCACATTACACTACTAATGTTTAAGTCACTGACTGAAAATGTGTCCACACTGCAGTCTACACACGTACAGTATGCAAGCAGAGCTCCTAGCTTTGCAGAAAAAATTATTTTCTCAGTCAGGCCGTTTTTGTCTCTTTTCTTTTTTCTTTTTTTTTAAGCTTGAAAATCAGTGGGGTTCTGAACAGAGAATGGACAGATTTATTAAGAGTGTTGTCTTCTTGTATTATTGGGTAAACTCTGCATGATTGTCCAAGCCAAATGTTTCCAATAGCCTTTTTTCAGATTTTTTGTTTTGTCTTAACACCATTCTGAACCCACCCTCCTCTACACCCAAAATACTGTAACCATCACATATTCTCTAATGAATGCAATGCTTCCAAAAGAAGTGTCCTCATTCTGTGTTGATGATCGCGGTGGAGAGCTGCAACATTATGACACAAAGATATTCAGCTGGGCAGAGATCTGGTGACTGGGAATGCCACAGAATTATGATTCACATCATTGCCATACGCATCAACCCATTCAGTGACCCCTCCTTCCCTGTATGGAAGCTTCTGCGTTTATTATGTTTCCCTCATTCAGTTGTTTTTCCCTTAATTTGTCACCCGTCTGTTCATATATTGCTCACTCTGCATCAAGTCAAAGTGTATAAACGTATTATGCGCACACATGATGAGCAGGATAGCGAAGTAGATCACCCTTTATCCCTGACAACTTCAAGAGCAATATCCCATTCCTCAAAACAATCAGAAACTGCCAAATG